>NW_023615672.1:0-40001 GCF_013339695.2 Rhipicephalus sanguineus
TAAATCACATGCATGCGGAGTGAAAGTGTTTCAGCCCATGGAAACGACGAGCTGCGGAGAAAGCACGAGCTGCGATGCGATTGGTGCCATATGAAGCAGGCGTTTCGCTTACTTTGACGGCTAAATACACACATAATCTGTGCTAAAAATGTAAAGACTTCTATAGGGCATATTAATTGAAATACGTATTTATCGCGCGGAAACAGTCATTTGCTACTATGTTTCTGAAGATTCTCGTTATCGGGCACCACATACGGCCCACGCGCTTCACTCGAGTCGAAGGAACATTTGCAAAGTGTCTCTTGGCGAATGAAATAAGGAAGAGAGCTCGAGGTACCCAACGGCGCCTTAAGTGAAGGAAGGCGCTTTGCCTTGTCTTGGCGAAGTGGAGGAGAGCGTTACGTAAAGGTGTTTTAAGAATAATGGGCCAATAAGTATCCCTATACCTTGCTAGTGGATAGCAAATCAAAAAGACATTTGACGTTCTGTATTTTCTCAGCATTCTTTCATTTTTCGAATATTCCCCCAGATACAACTTGTTAGGCAAATATGTTATTTTCTCTTCCCTGCCTAGTATCTCAATGTACATTATACTGCATGACATTTCATTGAAGTGCACGACTAAAGAACCAGCCAGCCTACCGAAGAACCCTTGAGCACAAATAACTTTGCGTAGCTTAGTTCTATTCCACACCTCGTCTTTCTCAGTATATTAAGATAGAGTCAACGGTGTTTTTTATGTTCCAGGTATCGTGGCCAACTTCCTTTCCTGTGGTGTCTTCGCTAGGCTAAGCAACCTTATGTTTGCGGTATACGTTGCCCATGCGCTTGTTATATTCGTGTTCATCGGATCTCGTGAAGAAAGCTTCGACTACAATTATTTTCTAATGGTGAGAATTGTTTTTGCTTAAACTGCGAGTTCTCGAATCATTGAGAATACAATTCATACAAGATATTGCCTATCACACGACATGTATTTTTTGATATTCATTTGAAGCAGGATATAGCATTGCAGTGCATTAGCGAATATACAGGAAGTTGTTAGAGTGGCAGTGCTGCTTCGCTCGTCTTCCTGCATGATGAATAATAGAGCGTGAGTAAACGTGCAAGAAGGCGAAGAAAGCTACCTGACAAGTGCATCAATAACAACTCATCTTTTATTGAAGGAAATGAATGTATAGAAAGCCCAAAGAAACACCACGTTGTTCACCACGAACGGAATAAAAAATCTCAGATGTGCGCATACCTTGCCTCAGCCTTATCAATACGGGAGAAGTTTTCGCCCAACAGTTATCAGCAGCTTTTATCAGTGTAGTGAATCAAGGGAATGTCTGAAAGAAATTTATATGTTTGTGAATTTTTGGTGGAACTTTGAGATCTTTGTGCGGATTGTGAGAATGAAGACGACGGCGACATGAAGGCAAGCCAGAGGCAGGTGGCATGCGCGGCGGCGGCACGAGAATAGAAAGCAAGAAAAGAGGACGAAAAAGAAGAGAGGCGCGTGTGGAACGCGCAGAGGGCTGAGCGAAGCTAGCCGAAGGACACGCCGGACCAGGGCGCTGTCCGAGAAGTTCGTCGTGGCCGTGCTCAGCGAGGACTGGTGCTTGCCTGGTGGTTCGGGCGTTGGCGGTGGCTCCAGCGAGGACGTGCCGGACCAGGGCGCTGTCCGGGGAGCTCCTCCTGCCTGTTATCGGTGAGACCTGGGGAGCCGAGCTACCTGCCTGAGGCACCGGTACAGGGCGCGGCTCCTACTGTGTCGGCGGGCAGGCGTCACGAGTTCCTGAACACCGTCGCCACCTGGGACGGCGCAAGGCCGTGATCAAACGGGAGGCCTTACGGAGGCCTTGTCTTCCTGCTTGAAGCACACGGGACGTGTCACCTGCGTGCCTGGGCTTGCCTTCAACGACACTCGCCGCCGCATGTGGACTGACCCTCGTCAAGGCAACGTCGTCTACGAGTCGTGAGACTTCGTTTTCTTGCTACCTTGAACGGATATTCCGCGGTTAAGACTTTCAGAATAATTTATGTGTGTTTATCTCCATGCTTGTTCTCCGTGATCGTCCCTGGAATCCCTTGTCCCCATAAATGTTTATTGAAACTTATTCGTGCGTATTCTCTTGTCGCCTGTTCCTTTGAGGCACGCACTCGCAAACGTGACGAACTACCACTCGGTCCTTACAATTTTCTGGCGTCCGCGAGACAGGACCAAGCTCTTCCGTACACCTTAGAGCCTCACGTTGCTTGTGTGTGGTGGGCGGCAATGGACGAAAAGAGAGCGCTCGTTGAGTTAGGGAAGGAGATGGGACTCACGGGAGAGGCCTTGCAGGCATGGGTTAGCGCAGAGCAGAAGGACATGAGGGATCAGCGAGCTAAGGAGCGCGAAGAAGCGAGGGTAGCGGCGCAGGAGGAACACGCGCGAGAGTTGGCGCGTATGGAGGCGGAACGGCGCTCCTCGAAGAGCGAAGGCGTGTGTTAGAGGCAGAGCGGTTGAGTCCGAGAACCACCGTAGGTAGCGATACAGGTGGTGGTCAGAGTTTTCGCAGCCCCCATAAGATGATCCCTCCCTATAACGAGGAGAGGGATGAACTAGATGCTTACATACAGAGGTTTGATAGAGTAGGGTCTAGTCAAGGTTGGCCACAAGACAAGTGGGCCTTGTCTTTCAGTCTGTGTTTAACGGGCGAAGCATTAACGGCAGTAGGTCGGATGTCCGCGGAAGACGCTACCGATTATGCCAAGCTGAAGCAGATGCTACTGCAGCGGTTCCGCTACACGGAAGAAGGGAAGTGCAATAAGGCTGGTCATAGCGCCGACACGTGCTCTATTGGCTCTGGGAGACATGGTGAAGCTTCATGCGCTGTTGTAAGACAGGAATAATTGCAGGATGAGCAGGAAAAACAACGGAAGCCTGCCCAAACCAGTGCATGCAAAAGTCATGGTATGCTGGACGTTGCCCAGAGCTGTATAACGTGCCGTGGAGCGCTGGAAAAGATGCCGACGGTAATTGGTCGTCTTGAGGGAACCTTGGTGACGATCTTGCGAGACACCGGCTGCAACACGGTTGTAGTGAAACGGTCCCTCGTTCCCGACTCCAAGCTGACTGGTAATAACCGCGTTATACGCCTACTCGACCGGTCTGAAAAGAGTTTGCCGGAGGCCGAAGTATTTATTGATTCCCCTTTCTTCAGAGGAGTTGCGGTCGCCGTTTGCATGGAGAACCCTTTGTACGAGGTCATCCTTGGCAACATCGAAGGTGCTGTCCCAATGGCGGATCATGATTCCAAGCAAGCAAATTCATAAAAAAGGAAGCCAAGGATACAGATACAGAGAAAAAGCGTAAAGTACAGAGTGAGGAAGTGACGGCCGCTGTAGGAAAGACGGGAAAACTGCAAAAAGTAACTGCACCGCAAGTTGACCCCTTAAGCGTCAGCACGGAAGAACTTCGGCAATTGCAGAGCATGGATCAGACACTGGAGGCTTGTTTCAGAGCATTGGACAGAAGAACCACGTCAAAGAAACAAGCTACTACCAAGTTCGTGCTGGTCCGTGGTATCCTTTTCCGGCATTATCAGACTTCGGAACAGCGACGCTTGGAACAACTGGTGGTTCCAAAGAAGCTACGCGCCACAGTAATGAAGATGGCACACGAGGGATTGCTCGCTGGACATCAGGGGCAAAAGAGGACAGTAGACCGTGTCCTTGAGGAGTTTTATTGGCCTGGAGTACAAGCGGACGTCACACGCTTTGTAAAATCGTGTGACATATGTCAGAGAACAGTACCAAAGCACCTCGTGGGTCGTGTGCCTTTGGGGAATATGCCCATAATCGAGACTCCATTCCACCGAGTCGCGATTGATATTATCGGTCCTCTGTCCCCAACTTCGGAAAAAGGAAACAGATACGTCTTAACCATGATAGACTTTGCTACGCGCTACCCAGATGCGGTAGCCTTGCCGAGTATTGAAACGGAGCGAGTTGCGGAAGCACTACTAGAAATGTTCGCCCGCGTTGGAGTCCCACGAGAAATAGTGAGTGACCGTGGCAAATCTTTCACATCTGGCCTGATACAAGATCTGAGACGACTACTGTCATTTAGACAGCTGCCCACGATGCCTTATCACAGCATGGTGAACGGGCTTGTTGAAAACGTCAATAGGACACTCAAGCAGATGCTTAGGCGAATGTGTCAGGAGTGCCCTAAACAATGGGACATGCATTTGGCTCCACTACTCTTTGCTTATCGTGAGGTCCCACAAGCGAGCCTTGGCTTTTCACCATTTGACCTCCTGTAAGGAAGATTTGTACGTGGCCCAATGTCCATCCTCAAGGAACTGTGGACAAGCGACAACCTCGATGCTGAGACCAAGACGATATACGAATATGTCACCAAGCTACAAGAGAGGTTGCCGAACACCTGCAAGATTGCCCAAGAAGAGGTCCAGAAAGCAAAAGCTTCACAAAAGAAGTATGATGACAGAACGAAAAGACCTCGAGGGCTGCATGCAGGCGATAGAGTGTTGCTGCTCCTTCCATCGGAGAAAAATAGGCTACTCCTCACATGGAAAGGTCCCTTTACAGTCGTCGAGAGACGCAACGACTGGGATTATCTAGTAGACCTGGGTTCGCGAGTTAGCTTATTTCACGCTAACCTCCTCAAGAGATATGAGGAAAAGGAAATCCAACCCCATCACCGATAGGGTCCTTTCGAAAAAATGTGTTATGTTTGCTCAGAACTATCACAAAAGAGGTGCAACATGATGTAAATCGTGTCCTTGTGTGTGTTGGACTTCATGATTGTGGAAAAGTTGTTGTGCCGAACAACTTTCTTGAGTGGGGGGATAATTGTAGTGAATCAAGGGAATTTCTGAAAGAAATTTATATGTTGTGAATTTTTGGTGGAACTTTGAGATGTTTGTGCGGATTGTGAGAATGAAGACGACGGCGGCATGAAGGCAAGCCAGAGGCAGGTGGCATGCGCGGCGGCGGCACGAGAAAAGAAAGCAAGAAAAGAGGACGAAAAAGAAGAGAGGCGCGTGTGGAACGCGCAGAGGGCTGAGCGAAGCTAGCCGAAGGACACGCAGGACCAGGGCGCTGTCCGAGAAGTTCGTCGTGGCCGTGCTCAGCGAGGACTGGTGCTTGCCTGGTGGTTCGGGCCTTGGCGGTGGCTCCAGCGAGGACGTGCCGGACCAGGGCGCTGCCGGGGAGCTCCTCCTGCCTGTTCTCGGTGAGACCTGGGGAGCCGAGCTACCTGCCTGAGGCACCGGTACAGGGCGCGGCTCCTGCTGTGCCGGCGGGCGTCACGAGTTCCTGAACACCGTCGCCACCTGGGACGGCGCAAGGCCGTGATCAAACGGGAGGCCTTACGGAGGCCTTGTCTTCCTGCGTGAAGCACACGGGACGTGTTACCTGCGTGCCTGGGCTTGCCTTCAACGACACTCCTCGCCGCATGTGGACTGACCCTCGTCAAGGCAACGTCGTCTACGAGTCGTGAGACTTCGTTTTCTTGCTACCTTGAACGAACATTCCGCGGTTAAGACTTTCAGATTAATTTATGTGTGTTTATCTCCGTGCTTGTTCTCCGTGATCGTCCCTAGAATCCCTTGTCCCCATAAATGTTTATTGAAACTTATTCGTGCGTATTCTCTTGTCGCCTGTTCCGTTGAGCCACGCACTCGCAAACGTGACGAACTACCACTCGGTCCTTACAATCAGCTATCACCAGAAAAAATGAGGAAACGTTTAGGAAATTAGGAACATCTGAGCTTCGGACATGATCCCACAAACGGGTGCAGCGCATCCGGGACCGCACCGTATAAATACTCCTGATCTTCAGCCCGCTATCACGCCGGACCAACCACAGCAAATGCATAGGAACAAGCTTCATCAGGACCTCCTCTGGCGCTGGACTGCAGCCTGCAACGGCCACAGGCCAGAACTAAACTCCGTCTTCTGTGAATTTCTCGCTGCCACCCGGCCAAGGTTCTCACACGGAGACCATCTGCTGCCTCTAGGTTAATCTGCCCGAAGGTGATGTCGATGGTTTTTATAAAAGAATCGTCTGCTTCTATTACATACACGGATGCTACCGCGATTTCTTCCAACGACTCGAAGAAACACGACATATACCACCCGTGAAATGCTGCCGCGGCTTGAAAAGCTCGCTCACGGCTATAAACTCTCTGCTAGTAGAAAATAGAGCTAAGCCAACTTTGGCCACTATACAGAACCAAACTATTAAGTGCAGGTTATCACACGCTTCAATCTATTGCACTAAAGACAACCTTTGAAGAGGATCAATTTTTTCTTGCGTAACGCTGGGAGACACCACTCCCGTTGCTTCGGCAATAGAAGTGGAGCCCGCAGAGTGCCGACGCGACGTCACGACGTCGGCAGGAGCCGGCGCCAGGAAGAGAAATTGCCCCGAGAGTCAAGCCGGCAGCGAGGACCCCGTGCTGTACTTGTGCTCAAGTGACGACGCTTCTGACAAAGAAGGCTTCGAAAGACTTTCCCACCGAACGGCAAAAAGAAACATCAGCGGACGGTCGTCATGAAGTAAGTCAACTGTGATGCCACAACGCAGGCCGTCAGCGCACACTATTCTATTTGTTCCTGATACGAGTACGGACAATCTCAACTGGCTTAATCCGCAACTCATATCTATGTCTCTCGAAGCTCTCATTCCAGGAGCGATAAAGGATGTTAGAATCAATAAGCGGAAAATGTCCTTGCAGTTGATGTTCACAACCGAAGCGCACTCGACGCTCTGATGAAATAAAAATCCTAGGCGATGTTAATGTCCAGTGCGTCGTTCCACAGAGCACCGACACCACCGCTGGGGTTGTCTACGACATTGATGCATCAATTATTGACAGCGACTTGTCGATTTTGATCCACCCAGCGACAGATGGCGTTAGCATATACACACTCGACGCCTTGGCAGTTCGATATATGTGAGGCTCATCTTCAAAGGTGACACCCTACCATCCCATGTCAAGGTTGGCATCTTTCGGCATGCAGTACGGCCCTTCATACCCAAGCCTCTGCAATGGTGAAGATGCCAGAGGATCGGACACGTCAGCGCAGTATGTCGACATTCAGCAGTATGCCCATGGTGTTCCGATTCACATGACTCTGACACTTGCCGTGCAACAGAGCTCAAGTGCCCCAATTGCCAGGGTCCTCACGCTGCATCCTCGAAAGAGTGCCCGCTGCTAAAGAAGGAGCAGCAGATCTTGAGGAAGATAGTCCGTGGCGGATGATCACACAGAGATGCTGCCAACGCCATAAGGCGTCGACGTCCCAGTAAACGACGGTCATCGTCTGGCATAAGGGAGGGGTCACGTCATGTAGCGACCTCTTCCACCCATCCACATCCTCCTCCTCCAACTAACCCAAATATGGACAAGACCATCCGTGGAAAAAGCGGTTATGCCGCCGCGGCTTCGTCAGATGAGGCATGGCCAACACTACCGCAGACATGTCAAGCTCCGGAGCAACAGCAGGGCTCTCTGAACTCTAATATTGCGGCTGGTGACGAGATGCGAGAGAGAGACTCACAAGTGATCACCATGCTAAGGTCTCTCACGAATGTGATGCGCTATCTATTGACGAACATGATCTCTCCGGCTGCTCGCAGCGCTCTACAGGTACTGGACGCTCTTACCCCAGTGCTTGAGACCATCGTTTGAAGCCATGGCCCACTCACCGGTGTGTTTCTTCAGTGAAGTAAAAAAAGCGACTCTTTTTCAATGAAATGCCCGAGGCCTCAAACCCAGAATATCTGACTTTAGGCCCTTCGTCTTCGAGAATCAGTTCCCGATTCTCGTAATTTGTGAACCGAACTTTCAGACCATTCTTCGCATATCTGGTTATAAGTAATTCTTGTCATCGACCTGCGAGGAACGAAGCAAGCTTGTTGTATATATCAGATGTGAACTTACACACGTGGGGCACCCAGTGCCCCCTTACAATAACAACCAGTACGTTTGCTTAATAGTGAAAACGAAGCAGCTTACCTTCACTCTTGTTGCTGTATATATTTCTCCTTCAAGTAGCTTTGATTTCAACCGCCTGCATAACGTGTAAACATCAACGCCTGGTCCCTGAAATCTCACTGGCGATTTTAATGCTCATCCACTATGGGGCAGCGTAAAGATGTAGGGGAAGCAGAGTAGCACTATTTACGACACAGCACAATCTATGTTGCCTCAACGATGGTAGTCCGACATATCTGCGGCGAACTACATACAGCAGCTGCTTGGACTTGACCATGGTCTCCTGGCATCTGGAAAGACACGTAAAATGGTTCGCTGATATCGAATCTCATGGAAGTGACCATATACCTACTTATCTGAAGATAAAGGATTATCCAAACGCACCTCTACCGCTCTTCAACGAACAACTGACTGGTGGGCTTTCCGGCTGCACATGGAGGAAATCTGTGAAGGTACGGTTCCATCAGGTTTTGACAATGAGATTCGCAATGCCATAAAGGGGGCTACGCGCACCTTTGAGCCTTTTTTGAATTACAATGAATTTGAAGCCGAATGACAGCGCGTACGGGCGATTCGCAGGAGCGCGGAAGGATGATACAGACGAACGCTGCGGGGCAACCACGATGGATCTTCCTGTGGAAATGAAGAGCCGGAATACCCTAAGTGCGGACAATACACATGAGTCCACAGCTACTCGCTGCGCCATTGAGCGTGAGGAGAAGCCGCGATAAACAATTACAAGATGAAAAACAACGTTGGGTAACAATCGGCAAAGGCTGCGGTACGCCGGCAACCAAAAACTCGAGGTAGTTGATGCCTGCAGCACACAAGGGAACACCTAAAAATCTGCCACGAATTGGTTATACAAATGAATTCGCGTCTCTACCGAATTCATTCCGGCTACTCAGGAGAGCACATCTGGTCTGTCCGAAAATTTCTGGACCTGAACGCCCTGAGTGGACCGGGCTACTGCTGCGCTCGGCAAGACCATGGAAACAACAACTCATTGCTACCTGCAATTCCAGACGCTCTACACAGCTTCCTCACCCAATGTCCTCTTCGATGACTAAGGCTATCCTGACGCCGCTTGACATTCTTTGTTCTGTTCTGGCACGATGGACATAATGTCCCTACCACCCTATCTGAAGGGCATTAGGAAAAAGACCACAATGTTTCAATAAAATGCCTGCAGTCTACGCTGTCTTCTCTTTGACTGCAGACAATTTGTAGGCTATATAAACAGTGCTTTCCAGCGCTATCGTCTCCAAGTCCGGAAAGCGTATCGGCACTCGCCTTTCTGGATACATCATCATAGTTTCACCGAGAACTGATACCAGCAGAGTTCTATTTGTTCGCAATGATTGAAACTTCCAATGTTCGCCACACACCAGCTGATGGTCCAATGAATATGCTGCAACGACAGTAAAATGGAAAGATTTGACCGTTACGGTGAATGTGGCATATCAACTCAAGCTGCATTTGATTGGGCATACTAAACGGCATAATAGATGGAACGCCTGGACGTCAGATACAAACTGAGAGCTTCATACTGCACCACTCACATGGGGTGGTAAGAGTACTTCAGTCCGTGGTTGACGCCTTTTTGACATGACACATCGAAACAGCTTGGCAATCTTAACGATCGACAGCCAATCCTCTACAAGAAACTCCGATCCAAGACTAAATATCACCATGATCTCATCGCACCTCATGTCTACGTGGCCTAGCTTGCAGACACTGAAGTCATGGCAGTGACCACGAACCAACATATATCTCCTTGGACTGTCCTACGCGGAACACGCAACAAAAGACAATTCGTCGCAGAAACACGACGATATGTAACGCTAAAATCGAGTATTCACGCTCATCTGTAATACTGTATGATGACTTCGCTGGTGGATAATAAGCAACTTTATTATCTCTCGCGTGTTGCATTAAGTGACGTGCCGTACTAAGAATGCTAGGACCCGACGATATATGCAGCAAAAAAAGAAAAAAAGGACTTCTTATCAAAATCTCTTTGACATTGCCACTTTAACTACAGCATAATTGTGTGCATAGTATACAGCGTATTGAAACATACAAGTTACGCATGTCGCTCAAGTTACTAACGAACACCCAAGAATAAAAAAAGTATGCATATTTCTTACTCACAGGAAGTGTTTAGCTGAGGTGGTTGTTGGGTTAAATGCCCTTAAGCAACACCAGCTTCAAAATAGCCTGTGTTCTAGACAGTGTCGGTTCGACTTCAACACAAGACTTGCGAAGAGTGTTTTGTGTTGAAAATTGACCAACAACGGTAAATTTTCGCCCTTTGTAAGGCATATAACGCTTTCGCCCTAAACGTTTATTGATTGATTGATTGATTGATTGATTGATTCACTGATTGATTGATTGAAGGTCCCGCAAAATGGCGGTGTATCTTGTCGGGTAATCCTTCTGGCGTAATATAGGTACCGGAACACTTCCGCTCTCACGTGGCTAGAGGACTCGAAGTTCCTGTCGTCAAATGCCAGAACCATGAAGCATGAACCATGAAACCATGAAACAGATTCGCTTACGGAATTGATTAGGAAGGCTAGAATACTAACCATTAAAACCATGCGATATTCGCACGCTTAATGCTATGTACCGTCAACCACAAAAGTTTACGGAACACGCGGGCGCGTGGCCTGGAGCCTCTTCGCGAATTTTCAGCTACGGAAGCGGCGATCGACAGCAGCGCTACGCCCAAGACGAATGCCTCGTTTAATCGAAGGCCTACCTGTTTTCCCACTGCGCATGACTCTTCTACACCCTTCACTTTTTAAGGCGGCGCGCTATTCGGCAGCCGCGGCTACGTGTTTTTGTCTCAAGAGCATAACTAATCAGTCGCAATCCTCACAAAGTGATATCAAGGGTTCGAAGCACGCCGTCGTAGCTTTGAGTCTGTTATCAAAGCAGAATCGTGACGCTCACACCGCACATAAGCGCTTTTCGTCAAAGCAACGGGCTAACAATGTTATGCGCGGGTTAAAAAACTGATATACCAGTAAATAACAAGCAGACCTGTTTTCGGTCCAGCGCTGCGGTCGACGGTAGATAGCGCACCGGCAGGTCGCGCAGGCAGGCAGGTTGGCACGCGCGCGCGTGGTCCGCAAACTTTTGTGGTTGACTGTACCAACTGTTACGCAGTCACCTAAACATATACAAGTCCCGCTACATAAAGCTATCCGCAGCTAGAAATACTGTCATACCCTTGCCCCTTACAGATTTCACACACATGCTTTCAAATTCTCGTTCTCCCTGCTTGCGATCAGAGAATGGAATAACATATCCCCCTCCATTACCAGTAGCCATGCTTAGCCACTTTCTCAAAACTAATAGACGGCGACTTGATAGCCTCGCAAAATTAATACGGTGTTACGTGATACTTTGGTTTTTTATTAAATAAAGGACAATGTGTTTGTACTTTGAATATGTGCTTGTATATTTGTTTGGTGGTTCTTTATTTAATATTATTATTTTTAGACTGTTCTAAATCACTGTCTTGATTGTCCGCCTGTTAATCCCTCGGGGATTGACAGTGTGTCTAAATAAACTAGCTAACTAAATAAACACAATATTCTGATCGCCGACTGACCCAAGCGCCAGCTTTTTTTGTGGTAAGCACATATGCGAAACAGACGTGCGAAACCTGATACCGCCTCCTCGTGCAAAACTTAATGAACAGGATGTTTCTTCAATTACGACTGTCTTAGTGTAATTAATTCGTTATACTAGATTACACTTTCACAGTCTATGTTCAAGGTAGAGGTTAAAGTTTTTACGATTGTGCTTATACCATCGACGAAAATAGAGCGAGGCAAAGTAATGTAAATTATTCATATCTGGCAATGAAACCTTCCAGTTAGTAACACAATGCACAACGGTTCCCGAAGGTTTTCAAGTTTAGCGCTCGCTACTTGTGCACGAACTATGTTGCCCTGTATCACTGTTTTAGATGTCAATGCAATACCATAGACTTGGAAATTGTATGGAATTATGTTGACGTGCATGCCTTAAATAGATGTTAATTTTGATTTTCAGGCTTATTTCTTCGCCGGAAACCTGCTACTGTCATTTTCCCTAGCCACTGTGTTAAGCTTGTTGGTCGAGGTGCCGGTGTCCGCACTCGAGAGGCTTCTCGTAAGGCGTGAGTAAGAAAGGTACAAAAAAAACAAAAATGTAACATTGGGAATACCGGACGCTGCCGAGGTAATTTTCTGTGTACTCTGTGGAATCGAAAATTGGGGTCCCCGGTCGGTACCATACATAGGCAAGAATAATCAAGGTGAATGGACAATAAAACACATGTGGTTTTATGCGCATAAGATTCCTAATGACTGAATAGGGGACAATCTGTGGTAAATAATACTATATTTTATAGCTTCCAAATATACCTTGAGCCTGCAAAAGGCAGCGGTAGGGGACAGAAAGTGCTTGCGAACCGGAAAGCTATACGCGCACCATGCCACTAAATATTTCATTATGCAAAAGCCTCCCAACACTTCGTGCTTACACGGGGCACTCATGTATGTACAATGAATCACACCAGCAGCCGAAAGACGGGCAGGTAGCCCAAAGAACCACAGAGCAAGTTGCAAGCAAGACAGCCTGATGTACCCTACTGGGATTCACGACGATCATGGAAACGAAAAATATACGAGCAGCTTGAAATGGAGGTGTTGTGAATATCTTTTATGCCCAATTTTACGCTACACAGCACGATACTGAAGAAGCCTCAGCAAGCAATCACTGTGAAGGACCATTCGGCAGATTTCATCAATGTGAAAACGACCGCCCCAAAGAAATGCATAAACTGATCACTTTAAACCAATCATCACAGGCAAATACTCTAAATCTGCAACGCTGAAATAAATGCTTCATTGTTCAGAATAAATTGCGTCTAAAACCAAATTTCTCCCTTAATTCATATGAAAGTAATATACACGAAAGTATGTGGTTACCACTGCTCACTTGTGATGCAGAACTATCGCTAAATTAAGTGTCGATATCATCGATAGACACTAACTATAGTGTAAACAAAGTATCGATAGTAATACTATCTACAATCCATCGATAGTGCAATCGGTAGTATCATCGTTAATACTTCTAGTGATATCACTGCCACGCGTGTTTATTGCTTTATTTCTAAGCATTCGGGTTCCACCCACAAAGACGATGTACCCTGATAAAATTTGATGTCATATGTCGAAAAAGCCACTTAGCATTGTAGTGGATAACGCGGTGGTTACTGATCCTGCAGTACTTCCTTCTTGTTACGAGCTTTTGAGTGGGTGTTTTCTACTCCGCCACAATCCATTGTCGAATCCGTTCTCTCTTGATGGTTTCGCTCGGAAAAAATTCCAGATGTTGAACGCTCCTATGAGGGGGTTGTGGTCCAACTACTGATTATTGACGTAAAAAAAATCGGTAGGCCCCGATGAGATACTGAACGCATTCATGCGCACGTATGCGGAATTGGTTGCTCATTACATAAAGGGTGTGTTTGACGCGTCACTCGCAAAATGCCGAATCACTGATGATTGGCTTCAGTCAAAAGTTATACCTCTGCAGAAATCTGGCGATAAGTAATTCATTGAAAACTATCTTCCATTGTCGCTGACATGCGTTGCTGCAATTCCTAGAACCCATAGTAGCCAAGTCAATCTACACGTACATTGAAAATGCCAACACATTTTTCTCAACCAAGATGGATTCCAACAGCGCCTGTCCATAACAACACATTTTTTGAAACAAATAATCATTTTGGCAATGCCTTAAACAAAAAGAAACGGATCGATGTCATCTGCCTTGATCTGTCGAAAGCGGTCGACAGAGTGCTACATGCAGAATTGCTTCTGAAAGTTGCAGTTTTGGGCAATGTCCGTCGCAAGACGGACATTGCATTTACCCTCACAGTCAGTAAAACTAACAGCTTATTTGACCTACGTTCGGCCCACGCTAGAGTATGCCAGCATAATCTGGGACCCTTATCAGTAATGTTTAATTAAGAGACTGAAAAGACCTCAACGTCGAGCAGCAAAGCTTATTCTAGCATGGCACTCTTGTACAGATTCCATCACCGAAAGGCTCAGTTTGCTGCGCTTACTTACGCAGGCGAATACAAAGGTTTGTTTTGTCTTTACCTTCTCACTAAAAACAAATTTACCATCACTAGTAATCAGTACTTGATGCAAGACAATGTAGAATAGTGCGAAGAAGCAGAGATCGTACTTTCGAAGTACCTCAGTTGAACAGTAAGAGCTGCGCGTTTCCTTTCTTCCGAAGAACCAATAAAGAATGAAATCAATTGCCGCTACTAAGACCAGGAAGCATCAGTGCAGATCAATTTGAAAATAATCAATAGGCCATTAAATACGTACGGATGTGCGCGTGCCTCTATTTTGTGGTGGTCTCTGAGTTCATTCGTTAGCATTGCAATATTTGATCGGATCATGTACAGAATATTTCGATTATGCACGGCTGTGTTTCTGCACGGTAATGCTCGCTATGTTTTCTATCATCGCTTACTAAGTGTGCATTTGTGGTGTTGTATAATTGATCAATGTATATACGAACTATTTCGCATATGCACACATCTAATTTTTTGTGTTGTTCTCTAATGTTTCCCATGTAGTATCTTTTTTCTCTTCTCAATGTGCATGTGTCTTTTTTCATGCAATGTGCGACTTGCAGGAGTGCTGCTTTTGACCCACCCCGTGACGGCCGACAGGCCAACACTATGTGTAAACAGATAAATAAAAAAACGGAAGAGCTTGCTTTTCTGCAACGTGAAGATTAATCCGTTTTGTTGAATGTGTAGCTGTAGTATCCAACTACACGAAGTTGTTGGTTTTGCAGTCGTGACAGATCTCTCTGATACATGACGGCTCCCGTTCCATCGCGATACGCATGGGTGTTCAGATCGAAGGACAGCACAAAGTTTGGTAAGCGCAGTACTGATAATGGTAAGCGCAGTAATGATACGCACCAATCCTCTCTTGGAGTCGTCACATTCTTCTGTCTAACAAAATGGAATATCCTTCTGCGTCATTCTTATGAGGATGCGACTTTTTAAAGCATAATCTTGATTGAAAGCTCCAAAATGACCCGCTAATCTTAGGATTACGAAGGAAGTGTAAATCTTAGGGCTTTGCTAGGTTTGTAATACGATTCACCGACTCTTCTTTCGTTTTCTTCGTTGTTGCATCGAAAACTCTGCCGAGAAAGCGTTATAAATGTGCGTAATATTCCAGCTCTGCCTCTAGTGATGGCATCTATGCGCTGCCCTTGAACTAAAGAACATCAACTAGCGCGACCTACGTTACGCTTCCTTAATCTGTATCTGGCGAATAAACAGTTCCACTTCTGCTCTCGATTGGCCTGGTCCCCTATTCATTGCCGTCTAACAACAACACAACATAACATAGTGTCAGAGTGATCGCAACCACCACGCAAGTATGACCAGCGTCTTCCTGGAAGCACCGGCACACATCCAGCCAGGCGACAGCCCGCAGCAAGCCTGGGAGGACTGGAAAGAATGTACAACACCTACGAGCAAGCATGTACATGCCCGTCCAAGCCTACGGCTACGCGCAGGGCCCTACTTCTCCAGGTTCTCGGCCCCCACGGTCTCCGCGTCGCCCAGATATTTCCCCCTCTACCTCCAACCACCGACGGCGAGCAGCCGACCGATCGAGTTACGTACATCCCGGAACAGTTCAACGCCCCCTACAGGCCATACAAAGACGTACAGGCGTCCGCTGCGTTTAACAGGAAGAAGAAAAAATAAAAGCAACCATTCGACGAGTTTCTAACGGACCTTCGGAGGCAAGCAGGCAAATGCGACTTTGGGGAAAAAAAAACGACTTATTGGTGACCGCTGCGTCAAGGAATCTCAGGTGCAGATGTAAGAGAACACCTTTTTAGCGAACGGGACCTCACACTCGACAAAATTATAACAACGCGCAAGGCAGCGAAAATATTCAAGAAAAACGTAAAAGAGCTGCAGGAGCCGTATTTAGAAGTGCAAGCTGTACATAACCCGAAGCAATGGAACTCGCAAAAACCAGCAACAATGGGGAATGACTACAGAAGTCGCAGCTGAAGCTGCACAAAAGTGTTCACTGCGTGGAACAGCGCACAGACTACGCGAATGCCCTGCCTGCGGTGCGAACTGTTACAACTGTGGCAAATGCGGTCATTTAGCCAGCCGGCGCAGGCAAGGCCAACGAGGCAGCAATACCGCCCGCCAGCGCATAGGTCTTCTAGAAGATCCACAGCAGCAGGATGAACAGCAAGAACTTTCCTTGGAGAGTCTCAACCTCCACAATATGAACAACAGCTCGGAGTGGACAGAAACAGTTGACGTAAATGACTACACTCCGACGTAAACATAATATCGAAAAATCAGTTCAGCGCGCGGCCATCGCAGCCTGAATTGAAGCCGACAGCAGCACGAGTGACAACTTATAAGGGGCAGCAATTTCCCATCGACAAGGAATGCGAGCTGCGCTGCTCAACCGAAAAAGAGTGCACCCTAAAGTTTATCGCCGTGATACGGCCGCTGAAGTCGATTTTGAGCGCCAACGCAAAGTCCTGAATCTGGTCATGAGAGGGCAGCATTAGCGAACAACTGTAGCGGCGTGCACAGCACAACTTGAAGCCGTGCTCAACGACTTTCGTTATGTATTGAAGGCATCGGAAAACTACCCTGCATTTATTCCATACAGCTGAAGGAAGGAGTAATTCTCACGGTTTCACCTCCACGCCGTGTACCCAGCGCATTAGAGCACATAGTCAAAGCAGAACTGAAACGAATGCAACAAAATTGAATCATCACCGAAATCACGGAGCCTTCCGAGTGGGTCCATCCAATTGTTATGATCAACAAAACAAAAAAGACAGCAGTGACCGGCTGTGTTTAGATGCCCGGAACCTAAATAAAGCCGCCAAAATACAACACTACCAATTGCCTGTGGCGGAGGAACTCTTTGTAAACTAGAGCTGTGCAAAAGCATTCTCCGTCCTTGACGCAAAAAGTGGTTTCTACTAACTGGTCTGAGGATGAAGCAAGTTCGCGTTTCTGTACGTTCACGACGCCCTGGGGAAGATTTCTTCGGGTTCTATTTGGTCTCGCAACAGCTCTTGACCTTTTCCTGCAAGCTATTGACAGCATAGGTCGGCAAAAAAATTCGTGCTTTCTCAGACTCACCCAAGGAATATATTTTGATCTGAGGGCTCACTCGGACTCAGACTCACCCAAATTTTCGTCAACCGGACTCTCTCGGACTGAGACTCACTAAGCTCTTTCTCAACCGGACACACTCAGACCCAACTCACCAACATATTCCTCAGCCGGGCACACTCAGACTCAGACTCATGGCTTCGCCTGAGTCTGAGAGAGCCTGAATGAGTCCATCATGAGTCCGTTGGTGTAAAATTAGCTTTTTCGATCATGGTGTCAATCCTGTTTACCGCCAATACTCACATAATGGGTGCTCTACATTTGTGAGATAAGAATTGTGAAATGCGCGATTCAAAAGAGATTATTAGCAAGGAATTCTCATGAAAGAGTTTACGAGCGGAGGTCACAGCACCCCTTCCCCTAACTCACGCCTCTGATCAATAAATATTCAGGTGGCCCATAAATGCTAGTGTGCTGAGGTATGTTTGAATAAACCTGAGTACAAACCTGAGCCGATATAAGGCTGATAGTAATAATGAAGATGAGTAGATAGGATCATAAGACGGCGACAACAGGTGGAGCTCACTCGGACTCACTCAAGAAGGATATTTTCCGCGTCGGGCTCACACTCCCTCATAGTTTTACTCAACTGGACGCAGTCTTACTCAGACTAACATTTCTTCAGCCGGACTCACTTGGACTCCAACTCAGCAAAATATTACTCACCCGGACTCACTCACAATCACGGCCCAGTCTGAGTCTAGTGAGTCGACTCGTAAGTCAGTTTGCCGGCCTATGATTGACGGGGTCTTCGAACGGCAGCTTACCGTCAAGCCCTACATTGACGACCTTCTGGTCGCGTCACGATACCTTGAAGAGCATGAGAAAGACCTCAGGAGTGTGTTCACAGTAGCACGACAAGGACCTATAGCTCACAAGGCAAAGCTCGAGCTGGGTTTGACGGCAATTACGTATTTGGGTCACCGACTCTCACCTCAAGGGATCGCTCCAGCGACAAAGTGAAAGCCATCAAAGCCATGACACTGCCATCAAAGAAAGAGTTGTAAAGATTTTTGGGAATGGCAACTTACCTAACGAATACATTCCCAACTTCCCAGAAACGACGACACCTCTTCGTGAACTTGTAAATACAGATGTCCACTGGCACTGGGCGCAGCAGCATACCGACACCGTAGAGCTCAATAAATGGAAATGATGGCAACCGTGCATCGAAATTTAGATCCATCTAAGCCCATCACAGTCTCATTGATCCATCTACTACGGAATGGGCTCAGTGCTGCTGCAAGATGGCAAACCGGTGGCTTACGCATCAGGAGCTCTCACAACCACGCAGCAGCGGTACGCACAAATAGAAAAAGAGCTTCTTCTGGCTGTGGTGTTCGCATGCGAAATATTTTGCTACTATACCTTCACGCGACACATCGCAGTGCAATCAGATCATAAGCGACTCATCGGTATTCAAATAAATACTACAACAAGCTCTCACCATGAATCCAGCGACTTCTGTGACTACAGTGGTGCAACATCGCTATCACCTACGTACCAGCCAAGCGACTCACAGCAGCAGACACGCTGTCACGTGCACCAGACTAATCTAGCCAGATGCAAAGAGTGGCACATGATCTAGTACTTCCCGTATCGAATTTGATCTAAGCAGTTCCAGCAAGACCTCGTCAAATTGCAGAATCGAACGCAAAATCCGATCCTACAAAACGTCGCAAGATAATTACAGGATGTGTGGCCTCTGAAACTTTCAGGCGTGGACAACAGTATCAAGCCATTCCCACCAAACCTTTCAACCGTACTGCAGCCAAGCTTCTGAACCATACCTCACCATACGCTTCTCCATGAAAGGCAAAACAGCAACACAAACACGGGGACTGCCACACAAGAAATCTCTCGACTAATTCCTCGTCAGCCTGTGTGGCTTCACCTCAATCAAAAATGGGAAAAAGCCACCGTGACGAACTCCGGCTCAGAGCCTCGAAGATACGCCGTAAAGAGAGACACTGGAGGCGCCACCTTCAACAAACTCTTGCCTTAAATGTCGAAGTCGAGAGCCCCGAAAACCTTGCTGCTGTTCACAGTTTGGACCTAAAGGGCCCCTAAATCACCCAGAGCTTGAAATTTAGCTGTGGTGTGACAGTTGTGCTCCAGTGTACAACGAACACGTACCCGTGAGATTTTTTTCGAAACGGTGCCGTAATAGCGGAGTTACACGCGTTTGATGATCGAAACGCTGTCATCACTCACTTCACTTTTTCCTTCGCTACCCTCCACTCATCTGCTGGTCGCCTCTCCCAAACCCGCTTTGCCCTCCTCGCCGAGTGCTCCTCCCAATCTCACGTGACATTCGCGTACCATCATCACTGACGCGCTCTTCGAAACAGCGGGCACTTCCCGTTGCCGCGACTCCGTGAACTCCGTCCTTCTCGGCTAAGGGCCTCTCAGTGATGCCAACCCTAGGGATTTATCCCTAGATCTTGTGATTTTCTACCTCTCTCAGGGATTTGGCGCCTTTTTATTGAATCTAGGGATGCTCGTAAGGCTCTCGAAATGTTGCATTACGCGGCGTAATCAGATACATTATTGAGTAATCACGCGTTTTCAACTCGAAAGGCAATAAAAGACGATACATTTCGCTATTTGCTGTTTTTCAGCTTAGAGAGGTCTGGTGTTCTGCCGGGCCGAGTGGAACTGACTGCAGTTCTGTAACGCGAGATTACAATATGCTGAATACTGCGAGGAACTAAATCTTTACCCTCCTAAGTGTTTGCATGCGCGCGTGTATCATCATGAGCGCCCTGAGTGATTGCTACTTTGTGAAACAAAGAAAAGTTTGTCTTGTAGTGCACATGAAAATATGCAAAGTTCACGCTCGCGTGCCTTCACCGTCCAAATTCTTCATGTCTCATAACGTCTGGCCCACGAGACTTTGAGAGAAAGAGAACGAAAGTAAGACTGGAAATTGGGTGAGCTTGTAGAGACGAAAAGACATCGGGTGTTTTCATTGTTTTCGTCGTGTCGTTTTCATAAGAACGAAAACAGTGACAAAAATATTTGGCCATACGGAAAGCTGATAGAAAGTACGCAGGATGGCTCTCAGCCAGTAAAAAACGCCAGGCCTGCGCGGAAAGCGCAGCACAGTCACAGCGAAAGCCGGAAGAGCGGC
The DNA here is from genome assembly GCF_013339695.2 of Rhipicephalus sanguineus. Lineage (NCBI taxonomy): Eukaryota > Metazoa > Arthropoda > Arachnida > Ixodida > Ixodidae > Rhipicephalus > Rhipicephalus sanguineus. Next base: position 20,399 of record NW_023615672.1, read on the forward strand.
TTTTCTAGAGCGCGTTATAAACTCTCCTGTGGCTACTAATACAGGCACATTAGCAACGCACCCACTACGCCACAAAGTGTAATATTTGGGAAGTTTGGAGGCACCCAGCACGACACTGACATTATTCGTTGTTCTGCGGAGAAGCGAGGTACCATATGTAAGCGATTATGTACAGTTTGTTGATGCGGCGGTTGATGACGATGAATAATTATGGTTGCGCCCTTTGTAATGAGTTGGAAGCTTTAAACGACCCACTAGTTACGTAATGCATATTGTGTGACGCCCGGTCGTTATTTAACTGTCCTACCACGCTTTATAACACACTTTAACCGGAGAAACGTAGAGCGAGAGAGAGAGAGAATTGACTTTATTGAGACCCTGAGGAAATGGATCATGGGAGCGTTATGGGCTTCCTTGGCAACCAACAGTGCACTTGCGAGGAATCCACTGCGCTATAAATCATTGTAATTTTTGAGAAGTAGGGCAGTAGGCACTGTGCCATTTTTCGTCATTTTACAGACAGCCGTGGTACCTGCTAAACGCATGTAAGGCATTATGCGCACTTTGTTGATGATGTGCGTGATGACGATGAAGAATTATGGCAGAGCTCTTTGTAATGGGTTGGAAGCATTCAACAACCTACTCGTTGCGCAATTCGCATTGTATGACGCCTGCTTACATAATTCGCGTTGTGCGACGCTTGGTGCTTATTTTCTCTTCTACCACGCTATATGCATATGCTGTGGTGGTTCCTTCCCGACATGAAGCCTGTATAGGACCTTTTTGCAAAGCAGTTTCAAGCACCGGCATGGCTCAGAGGTTGAATACTGGGCTCCCACGCAGAGGGCCCATGTTCGAACCTCGTTCCATCCTGGACTTTTTTTCTCATTTAGTTTTTTTCTTATTTCGAGCGATACTGGTTACGGACACCGGCGGCGGCGGACAACTACGGCACCAAAAACGGCCGGTGAAATGATCTCATAACAGCTTTCGCTGTAAAAAAGGCCCAGTGTATCTACCACAAATCATGCAAACAGGGGCGTAGCCAGGGCGGGAGGTGTTCAAACTCCCCCTCGAAATTTTTCAGTTTTGCTTGCGTATATACACGCGCACATACAAACGCAGGCACGAACATACATAAAGTATGGTTGAACACACCCCCCCCCAAAAAAAAATTTCTGGCCCCTGCATGCAACGCTGATTGGAAATGTGGAAAATGAGAATACATTGAGAGTACAATGAGAGTAGAACGAAGGGGTTATATACTTGCGATTGAACCAAACAATCACATCATATACTTGCGATTGAACCAAACAATGCATTCAATGAGTGGGCGAAGTGAACTTGACAGGTTTGTGTGTCTCTGTTGCAAATGGCGCCATCTGCAAGCCGTGCATGTGCAATTACTCGACAGAAAATGAAGAAGAAAGGCCTTGAGTGGCGGTTAATATGACGTCTCTTACTTCTAATAAATTCACACGAATTGGGCCACATAGCGGAAGATCATTATACTCTGTTAAAGTTAATTAACTTGAATGACGGCATTAAAATGTTAATCTAGGGGTTTTGCTTGCAATCTAGGGTATTTTGGGGGTCAATCTAAGGATAAAACGTTGACTTAGGTTGGCATCACTGGGGCCTCTCCACGCGCTATCCGCACACCCGGCCGGGAGCGGCCGCCTCAATGACGTCACGAAGAGCGGTTCTGAACTTTTGCAGCAGGCCGGCTCTTATTGGCTGCTCGAAGGCGGCTGTTTTCATAGCAAACATGGCACTTGCTTGAAGCGGGAGCGAGGCCTATCGCTGCAGCGACGTGAAAAAACTGCTGGTTTTATCACTGTAATCATCATAAGCGTTATAGCACTCCCGCGGAGATGTTCATGGAAAGTAGCCAGCCCGTTTGAACTTCCTGGCCCTGTCAGAGCGTGCGATTGTCAACGGAAACGAAGAGACGGACACAGTGTAGAAAGTGGGCTATGCTGATGCGAGTGTCGTCGTTTCGTCTTTTAGGGTCGAAGCTCCTTAAGCCGTGGGTCGTGCGTCCCCGATGTACGTAGTAGCCCCCTCTTGTTTAGTTCGTGCAGTGTCCGCTAGATGGCGGTACTTGTATATGGTGAAAACACGGCTCAAGGCCGGCTAGATAACTGAGGACGACGAAGTGGGAAGCTCGAGCAGCAACCACAATTTCTCTGAGGAATACGACTCTCGGTCTTCGGTGCTTCGGACATCAACGCCTGATGCTCACCACCCCTTCACGAAGCGGTTCTGCCAGTCCATCGTAAAGCGGTGATAATGAAGGGACCACGGAAACCAACAATAAAAGTTTGATGTTTAACATTTCTCACGTGTTTACTTTAGTGGGGCGAATTACTCGTATTCACAGTTTACCGATGATGCCCTCCGGAGCTTCGCCCCACTCATCATCATTCACCCCGTGGATATGCTGTAATTTTTTTGTAACGTCCTCGGAAACTCGTGCAGCAGGTATACCACGCCGGACCTTACTTTCGTCGCAAACGTCGGGAACGCCGCGTGGTGTAATCTTAATGAGCCCATGGGCAGTGATCACTGCGTGCTGGCTACGTCATTGGTGGTGCATAAGAGGTCTCGGAAGGAGTTTACGATTACTGACTGGAATATTTTCGGTAAAATCAGGGAGGAGAGGGAAGCCGAAAAACCCACTTCCCTAGATAGTTGGGTAGCGCAGCTTAAGAAGGATGTACAGTCGGCCACCAAGTCCGTTGCCACCGACTTGAATGTGGACAGGATGGACAGCCGAATGGCACACCTTCTGGAGGCTAAAGGGGCCCTCCTGGCTAGATGGAAAGGTCAGCGGCTGAACCGCCGACTGCGAAAAAAGGTCGCGGAATTGAATCGCACCATAGAGATGCACTGTCAAATGCTTTCCAAGCAACAGTGGAATGAAATCTGCAACTCGGTGGACGGATAGATGCGAACTGGCGGTAAATTGAACCTGCTCAAGCATTAGATCATCATCATCATCATCAGCCTGTCTACGCCCACTGCAGGGCAAAGGCCTCTCCCATGTTCCGCCAATCAACCCGGTCGTGTGCTTTCTGTTGCCACGTTATACCTACAAACTAATTTTCTGTCTTCCCCTCACGCGTTTGCCCTCTCTTGGAATCCAGTCAGTTACCCTTAATGACCACCGGTTATCCTGCCGACGTGCTACGTGGCCGGCCCATATCCATTTCTTCTTCTTAATTTCAACTATGATATCCTTAACCCCCGTTTGTTCCCTGACCCACTCTGCTCTCTTCCTGTCTCGTAAGGTTACACCTATCATTTTCCTTTTCCATCGCTCGCTGCGTCGTCCTCAATTTAAGTTGAACCCTCTTTGTAAGTCTCCAGGTTTCTGCTCCGTAGGTAAATACCGGTAAGATGCAGCTGTTATATACCTTCCTCTTGAGAGATAGTGGTAGACTACCATTCATGATTTGATAATGCTTGCCGAATGAGCCCCATCCCATCCTTATTCTTCCAGTTATTTCACTCTCATGGTTCGGCTCCGCGGTTACTACCTGTCCTAAGTAGACGTACTCCTTTACAACTTCCAGCGTCTCGCCACGCAAAGTGCTGTTCTCTGGCAAGATTGTTCCACATTACTTTAGTTTTATGCATATTAATTTTCAGACCTACTCTTCTACTTTCCGTATCCAGTTCAGTAATCATGAGCTCTATTTGTCTCCCGCGTTACTCATCAATGCAATGTCATCAGCGAATCGCAGGTTACTGAGATACTCTCCATTAACTGTTATCCCTAATTCTTCCCAATCTAGGGCCCTGAAAACCTCCTGTAAACACGCGGTGAATAGCATTGGAGAGATCGTGTCTCCCTGTCAGCGCGGTTGCAGCGATGACGTAGTGGGTAGAACATCAGCTTCGCATGCAAGAGGTCGGTGGTTCGAATCCCGGTGCCGGACAATTCCCAACCGGATTAAAAAAAATCCGCGTCATGATGGAATTGTGTAAAAGGCCTGGGGTGCAGCCTCACTGGCGACCACAACACTCCCTCACCAGACCAGGATTGGCCACCCTGGTGTAGTACTTGGCAACTACCTCCCACATGAATACACCAATTAACCCTCGGCCCTCAGTCCCCAGCGGCTGCGAAGCAACTGACCAATGCGGCGGTCAGACCTGCGACGCAGCAGAGGGTGCTAAGAATCACTGGGTTCGAACAGGCCGCCATTGGAATCTGTACTTGGCTACATATAACGCTAGAACTTTATCTAGTGAGGCGAGTCTAGCTGTACTATCCGAGGAATTAGACGGTGTTAAATGGGATGTAATAGGGCTCAGTGAGGTCAGGAGGCCACAGGAGGCTTATACAGTGCTGAAGAACGGACACGTCCTATGCTATCGTGGCTTAGCTGACAGAAGAGAACTAGGAGTGGGGTTCCTTATTCATAAAAATATAGCTGGCAATATAGAGGAATAATATAGCATAAATGAGAGGGTGGTATGTATCGTGATTAAGTTTAATAAGAGGTACAGGATGAAGGTGATACAGGCCTACGCGCCTACATCAAGCCATGATGATCAACTGGTTGAACGCTTCTACGAAGACGTAGAATCAGCAATGAGTAAGGTAAAGACACAGTATACTGTACTGATGGGCGACTCTAATGCAAAAGTAGGCAAGAAGCAGACTGGAGGTCATGCAGTTGGGGAATATGGCATCGGCTCTAGAAATGCCAGAGGGGAGTTACTAGTAGAGTTCGCAGAACGCAATAATTTACGGATCCTGAATACCTTCTACAGAAAACGGACTACTCGTAAGTGGACGTGGAGGAGTCCTAATGGCGAAACTAAAAATGAAATAGACTTCATAATGTGCGACCACCCGGGCATTATACAGGATGTGAAAGTAGTTGACAAGATCCGATGCAGTGACCATAGAATGGTAAGATCTAGAATTCAACTAGACGTGAGGAAGGAACGGCAGAAACTGATACGCAAGAAGCCGATTAATGAACTAGCTCTGCAAGGGAAAGTACAGGAATTCAGAGTTTCACTTCAAAACAGGTACGCGGCTTAACCGAGGAAACCGACCTTAGCGTTGACGCAGTGAATGATAATGTGACTAGTATCATTAAAGAGTGTGCAGTGGAAGTCGGGGGTACAGTCGTCAGACAGAACACTGGTAAGCTATCCTAAGAGACGAAAAACCTCATTAAGAAACGTCAAGCTATGAAAGCCTCAAATGCAACAGACAAAATAGAGCTGGCGGAGCTTTCGAAGTTGATCAATAGGCGTAAAGTAGCCGACATAAGAAAAGTATAATATGGAGAGAATTGAGCATGCTCTAAAGAACGGAAGAAGCCTCAAAGCTACGAAGACAAAACTGTGCATAGGCAAAATCAGATGTATGCATTAAGGGACAAGGATGGCAAGGTCACAACCAATATGGATAGAATAGTTGAGTTAGCGGAAGAGTTCTACTGAGATCTGTACTGCAGCCGAGACAGTCAGGATGATAACGTAAGAAGCAGTAATATCCCAGAGAATCTGACATCCCACCAGTATTCAGGAAGAAAGGAAGCCCTAAAGGGAATGCAAAGAGGCAAAGCCGCTGGTGAGGATCAGGTAACATCAGACCTGTTGAAAGACGGTGGAGAGATTATGTTAGAGAAACTGGCCACCCTGTATACAGAGTGTCTCTCGACAGGGAGGATACCAGAATCTTGGAAGAATGCCAACATCATCTTGATCCATAAGAAAGGGGACGTCAAGGACCTGAAAAATTACAGGCCCATCAGCTTACTGTCCGTTGTCTACAAGCTATTCACAAAAGTAATTGCTAACAGAATTAATACGACATTAGAGTTTAATCAACCAAGGGACCAGGCAGGATTTCGTACAGGCTTCTCAACAATAGACCATATTCATACTATCAATCAGGTGATAGAGAAATGCGCGGAATACAACCAACCCCTATACATAGCTTTCATAGATTACGAGAAGGCATTTGATTCGGTGGAGACATCAGCAGTCATGCAAGCACTGCGGAATCAGGGCATCGACGAAGCCTATATAAACATGATGGAAGAAATCTACAGCGCATCCACAGCCACTATAGTCCTTCATAAAGAAAGCAAGCATTTGATAAAGGAATCCAATTCCAGGACTAATCAGAGACGCGCCACTGATAAGATTCTACATTTGGCCCGCCAGGACAACTCCGATACGGCAATACTAGAGTCGCTCGCCAAAAGATATCTACCTTTAGCCACTGCGCATGATGTGGTCTATCCGCCTTACAAGAGCCCTCCAATGGCCATTTTGGACGAGCCCTTTAGCATCCCTGAGGTGAAGGAGGTCCTCGAAGGTCTTAATGGTCGTTCTGCTCCGGGTCCGGGCGGCATCTCAAACAGACTTCTTCGCAACTTGGACGACGAGTCGATCGCATTCCTAACCGACGAAATAAATCGGGTTTGGGAGGAAGGTGCGGTTCCAGAATCGTGGAAGCTGGCGTCGGTTGTCCTAATTCGGAAGCCGGGGCGCCCTCCTGACCTGACGAATCTCAGGCCGATCTCACTCACGTCGTGCATAGGCAAAGTGGCTGAACATGTGATCCAGCCGTGTATCCAAGCACATTGAGGACCGTGGTCTTTTTCCGTATAACATGATTGACTTTCGACACTTCCTTTCCACTCAGGACGCCATGAAGATGATAAAATGTCAGATCATCGGAAACACGAGGGACGTCAGGGCCATTCTGGGTTTAAATCTAGAGAAGGCTTTCGATAATGTCTCGCACGTCCACATACTCGATTCCATCTCAGACCTCGGTCTAGGTCAGAACTTCCACGCATTTGTCGGCTCGTTCCTCAGACACAGAAAGGCTGCACTAAATATTGGGGTCCTCCGGTCAGGGCCCATCGAGCTCGGCTCGTGGGGCACACCGCAGGGCTCGGTGGTATCTCCGCTCCTGTTCACATCGCCATGTACAAATTGTCTCAGAGGCTTTCGGAGGTCGAGGGCATAAATCACACCCCTACACGGACGACATCACCGTATGGTGCGTCGGAGGCAGCGAGGGTAGGCTGGAGGAAGCCCTTCAAGAAGCGCTGGATCGCACAGAGGATTTCCTCGTTGGGACGGGGCTTCGCCTCTCCTCGAGCAAGTCGGAGTTCCTTCTGTACAGACCTAGTAGAAGGGGGTTAAGCCTAAGGGCTGGGTCCCCTGTCGGAGGTCAACATTGTACTCCACTCCAGCGAAGGACACTCCATTCCCAGAGTTGAGGTTATCAGGGTTCTCGGTATGCTCATCGAATCCAACGAATGCAACGGGCATACCAACGCCAAAATTACAGCGAAGATGAACAGCGTGGCACGATTAATTACTCGGGTCTCGAACAGTCGAGGTGGAATCAGGGAGTACAATCTATTGAAGCTATTCTACGCGTTCTTGTGAGTCACGTCATATACGTGGCGGCCATGCACTCCTGGCAGATTCACGAAAGGCGAAGCTTAATGTACTCATTCGAAAAAGCATCAACAGGGTGCTGGGTATTCCGATGAATGCCAGCAAAACGAGGCTAATGCAGCTCGGGGTTCACAACACGTTAGAGGAAATTATCGAGGCGCAGCACACGGCTCAGGTTTCCAGGCTGTCTACTTCGCCCGCTGGCAGGGAGATTCTGGCGGTGTTGGGTTGTAATCCATCTCTTGAGGAAGAACGCAAGTTTAGCCTTACTAAGGAGCAGCGAGCCAGTATAACTGTTTTCTCGCTTCCCCGCAACATGCACGCAGCGCAATGCAGGCAGGCGAAGGGCCAGAGGCGAGGCCTTACTAAAACAAGTTCGCGATGACCCGCACTCCGCATGCTTTGTGGACGTCGCGCAGTACGGCAGATCGGCAAACTTTTCGGCCGTCCTGGTGGGCCACAGTGGCGCAGTTCTCAACTCTGCATCTCTCACGAATACCACCCCGGCTAGAGCCGAGCAGGCCGCGGTGGCTCTCGCTTTACTTGACGAGAATAGGCATCAAATCTACACCGATTCTCACGCGGCGATCAGAGCCTTTGCATCAGGTTCCGTTTCCGCCGAGGTTGCACACATTCTAGGCGACAGAGTCATTTACTCACACACCATCACGTGGTTCTGGCTCATCTCGGGTCGCACTTATCCTCTCGACTAACCTCAACGAGGTCGCCGACACCCGCGCGCGCGAGCTAACCCACCGCGCCGGGTTGGACGGAGGCGGTACCTCGGGGACTGGTAGGGAGGTCTTCGAGATCCTTTATTCACGTTCAACGAGGTTTCTAAGCACTACCAGCTGTCTAGGCGAACGTTTCCTCTTCCGCACGAGAAACTCTCCAGGCCTCAGGCTGCCACGCTTGGAATGCTGCAGACCAGGTCTTATCCTAGTCTATCAACCCTAAGTTCTTACACGGATGCTTTTGAATCGAACTGTCCCGATTGTGGTGCGAGAAGCAGTTTAGATCACACGCTCTGGCGGTGTCCCTCCTTACGGGGCCCTCAACGCCTCACTGAAGAAGAGTGGTGCTGCGAGCTAAGGAGCTCGAATTACTACACCAGTTAAGGGCCGTCCAGAGGACCCACGACGCGGCGCGGTGAGGCTTAGCCTCCCCGTCCCCACGTGGGAGCGGCCCGCGGCGCTGCCGCCCTGAACGGCTGCCGTGCTCTCAGGACTATCTTAATAGTCTGCCTGTCTGTCTGTCTGTCCGTCTATCAAGTGTAATCGCAAAGACATCAGAAGATTTCCATGACGCAATCATGCAGCGTGCTAAGCAGGTTATGCGTTCAGTGCGCGCCGAAGTGAACAGTGCTCAATCCCGGGAACAAGTGTTCGCGTTGGCTGTATTGTTGTGTACCGTGCGTCGCGGCAAACAATAGTCGACCCGAAGCTTCAGTAACGATGATACGATCAGGATGGTCAAGTTTATTGCTCCGGCATTGTTGTCATGCTTAATGCCCAACGTCATTTGAGTGTGTTGTGCCCGATGGTGAAACTTCTGCGCACCGTGTCACATCTGAGCAATTTTGTCCAATGCTGTGAAGTGTGTTCAAGAAATGAAAATTGTGAAATGTTTAGGGGCATGGTGCTTAGTTTCCGATTTGTGTGGTTGCGTGCATGTGCCCTAAAGTGGAGCTTGCGTACAAGCCATTTTCGTGCAGGTCGTCTAAGCCTTTGAAACACGCATTATGATCGACGTTCTATAAATGCGTGGAATCTACATAATTTAATGGTTCCGTAAACCACATTTAAAGCGAGTGGAAGTGTTACAATAAATTAGGATGTATTTGAGAGCAATTCTCATTGAAACGTAAATATTTATCTCATTACTGCTCAATTAGTCATGATATATATCTTCGTAGACCGAGCCAATGACCACTCAAGCTACATGCAATAGGGAACCCAAGCTCAAGTTTGCGGCGCGACGACAGCGCCGCGCCAGCCGCGCTGCGGCTCTGTCGGAAAGCTCTGAACCTTCGCGCGGCCGACTCAGCCCCTTTCACGGTAGCGGTAGCACACGTGCGCACGCGTTCTTCTCTCGGTGCGGGTAACTAGGAGGCCGTCAGCTGGGTACGTTGGACCGAGAGGCTTGCTGGGCGAAGCTGCGCACTTCCACGATGGCAGAAGCGACCCCGCGGAAGCGCAAGCGTGGTCCGAAGTATTGCGGTTTAGTGGCCAGCCACAACAGTGCAGACAAGGTACACGATTCACGTGTTAAACTGTATCGTTTCCCGGGCGGTCGCACGAGAAATAAAGGCGGCAAGCGTGGATAGCTGACAGCGCTGTCTCGCCTTCTATTTTGGCTGTCTGAGTTCATCGCTTTCGCTCGTTCCGACTACCTGAATCGCTAAGTAACGGGGCGCATGCACGCAGCGACTACAGTAATGATTACTCGCTGTCTTCTCGCATTGTTAAAGTCCAGTTACGGTTGTAGGTGAAGCAACTTTGTGTTTTGATTCCCCGTGCTCGTGAGGCCTACCCGTCATTGTTGAACGTTCACATTCGCGTTATACCGTTAGCGTTGCGCGGTTGGTTGAATTCAACTGAACTCCGCACATTGTCAGAAGTTCGGCGCCTGCATTTCACGCGTCGGGAAGGCTGCTTTATCACGCCGGAACGGACGTCTGTGCATTTTCAGCAAGCTTTCACATCGCTCTGCAGGTTTGCTTTGTTTTTGTCACTTATTGGTGTGATATATTTAAGCCGCTAAATATAACTGGCACTTAATACATGCTTTGCAATTGCAACCTTGAAGTAACCACCTTCTGACTTTGTGCGATTTTCTAGCCGCGTTCACGCAACAGGTTTTATACGCCTGTCAAGTCGATATCATAAAAAGAGACTGCAAGCATGACGCGAGAGCCGAAAAAACGAGGCGAGCAGTTCATCTTGCTTCACAGTGGTTGAAGCTCAGCTAGCCTCGCGTCTTAATCGGCGGGTGATTCTCCAGCGGCACGGAGGACTTGACTCAAACCTTCTCAGGAAGCAGTGCCATGGCCCTATAATCTTTTTTTCGCACGCCGCAAACGTTTGTTCACGAAAGTACACGGCTGCTACTGTAAGCATGCTATATTAAAACAACAATCATATGATTCGTAGTCCACGCCGCAGAACATCGATAGCGTGTACGGCTTCATTTCGGAGTGCATGTGGACCATTATTCTTTAACATGACAGAATGAGACTTACCTCGAGGTATAGTCCTACACGTTGTAATCGCGACTGGGAAATGCATTTCGCTTCGAGTGGGGCGTGGTTGTCGTCGATCGTCTGCTGTTCACCGTTAAAGGGGTCATGAAGCACCCCTTGGGCTGATTGAAAAAACACATCCTGCGGAAAGCTGACACGGCTATGAACTGCTCTGCCAAATATTACAGTCGTGCGCGCCGCGTAATGACCACAAGCGGAGCGCGAAGTTGCCATTTCCCCAGGCACCCTCTTTTCTAACAGAGGCCGGTTCTCACTCTCGTCGGTGGGCGGGGCGTGTGTCCGCTGTACGTCGCAGAGACATAGCATGCTTATTGGCCGATAGCCGACGTAAATCGAGAGCGGCGTTCGGATCAGATGCGCTTCTTGCCGCGGGGTGCCGCCACTTGCCGGCGCCGCACTCCTCAGTACACGGTAGCCGCACTCGCGCAAGCGAATCACAGCGGGAGAGCGATCGCGTTTCATGACGCGCGCTGGCGTAACTTCTTTCCCCATGCCATCCCTCCCTGTCTAGCTTCCAGTGCGCTCGCCGGCACGAGAAAAGAGAGAAAGCGCTGGGAGCGTGCGCCAAACCCCCGTAACTCCGCTGATTCTTGACGGATCGAGAAATTTTTGCGGCATCGATTCGGGAGGCAGTACACTCCGATACTGAGGCCATTAGATCATTACTTGGAAAAGTGGTTCATGACCCTTTAACGTGATAGCCTTTCTCATTTTATCAAGTTCGCTTTTCGGAAGCGCCAGTCAAGCTTGAAGATCCTTTTGAAGCCGCACTGCACGCGGTACATTGTGAGACGCCGCAAGTGCACGGCGAGAGCTCTGCACGTGCACGGAAGCGAGCGGCAACGCGGTGGAGAGAAGGGAAACGCTCGCTGATGACGCCCCAGTTTCTCTTTTTCTGCCAGAGATGGCGCTGCCTGTCAAGAGCAGCAGCGCCGCTAAGCGTGCTTGGGAAGCTTAAAGATTAAAAAAACGATTTTGAAAATCCTGCTGAAATACCCACAACCCTCTCGTTAAGCACGTCACTACCTTCGCCAAAGCTGTAGTAGCAAAATGTTTTAAGCAGACATAGACAACAACAATGCTTATTTTCCATTAGTTCAGGGTTTGTAGTCTCTTCTTTGCCAGTAGTGCACAGTAATTGAAAATGTAAGCCCCTTCTCCAAAGGAGGACGCCGTGTTGCAATGGGCTAAAATACTTTCTCGATGGATTGGATGATTTACGACGATGATTCGTCGCTCGTGTCGGCGGTAGATGTGCGGTTGACCAGAAGTGCCCGAAGGAACTTGTCGGCAATCATGTATGCCGATCACCTGCCCTTGGCAGTTGTTGAGGCTTTCTGACCAAATGAGATGGGAGAACGTTCCAAGTAGGCATTGTGATTAAATCCAGCATGGTGTGCATGTTTGCATGGGGAAGATTTTGCGCAGCTTTTTAAAAAAAAAATCCTGAGCTATTCCACTCTATGAAAGTGGATGACCAGCAAAGGTGTGTAGCACAATGATTGATTTATTATTATTCAATTATTATTAATTTTTTTATTCAGCGTATACTTCTTTAAAGCAATTCCATCTCAATTTAGGCGGCTATTTCTTCGCTAGTATTTAACGCGATAGCGTAGAGAGCTCGTGTCGCAGAAATTCCGCCGTCGGTGTCGGTGTCGGCACCGTTGGTTGTGAGCGAAAAATCGTCCGTGACCGAAAAATCGAGAAAGAAGCAAATAAAATATAACAATAAAATCTTCGTTCTCATTGAGGATCGAACCCGGGCCATTCGCGTGGCAAGCAGGTACCCTACCACAAGCCACGATGTTACTTGCAGCTGCTTCGGAAAAAAAAAACACTACATAAATGCCATGCAGTGGAATGAGTCCTAACGCAATTTGTTCGGCAGGTGTCACGACGAAAACGAGCCATTCGGCGATTTGTAGGCGCATTTGGGAGGTCATCAAACTACGTCGAAAAAAGGCTGGGATAGTGCAGCCATCGCCGAAAAATGGACAACTATGTTCATCTAGCAAAAACATATCAAGCCAATGCCGGCTTGCGGAGGCGTTGATCAAGCAAATAGCAAAATCTAGATAATGTGCTGCCATCTATGAGCATTGTGAGACTCTTCGTGGCCTCCGAGATGGCGAGCGCGCGGCGTATATCTTGGAGGCCATGCGACTCTTGCTTTAGATCAAAAACCTGTACCATTCGCGCGCACGCGCGCGTGTGTGTCTGTGTGGTGCGTGTGCGTGTGTAACAATACACATTAATAAGTATGCACTTAGTGGTTGAAGTGCCCGAATGGGCCGGATTTCGCTATCGCGTTCAACTCTTAAAGGCGAGCTTAAGGGTCCCAATTTTTTACTTTTTTCTGTTTATTTTGTATTTTTAATGGACCAGTAGTGAATTGCGGTTTACCCAATTTCTATGGCACATACCTGCTAGAGGCTTTCTGTTGACTAGGTAACTGTTTGCATGGGAAGCCACAGTCGTTTATTCAAAATATGAATGTAAATCCAGTTGACAATTTTCTATTGAGTATGCAAGTGTCTGTAAAGTTGCAGGTGGCTGACTTATATACAGGCTTGGTGCAAAACACTTTGATAATGTTTAGACTTCAACTTTGTGTGCAGTACAATAGCATGGTCCTATTCACATTGCCTTCTATTTGGCTTGCCATACTTCATTTTTCGGTGGACACCTGAACCGTGTTGTAAAGGATGGAACGTCTGTGCACATTGCGTAATATAGGCCGTTGTAACTTCGAAGGGTGCCAACTGGAATTACTGCTACGGAGTAAGTATACGTGTCTGTAAAGCAATATGCTTCCTGCATAGCTGCATTTTTTGATGCTCTGGCTTTGTGTTGATCATGATGAATTATAGCTGGGCGATATGTAATGGTCTGTCACCTCTAAACTACCCACTGGTTGCACAGTTGACATAGTCTGATGCCTACATCAATTCTATGCTTCTACCACGCAATATCACATCTGTCATTGTGACGCTTCACCCAAGATGACAATTTTGTAGTCTTTCAAAAGGAGTTTCAAGCATTGGCGTGGCTCTATTGTGAAATACATTACTGCCACCCAGAACGCTTGGTTTCAATACCTGTTGAACGTCTCATGTTATTTCTTTGCATCCATTGAGATTTTTTCGCTAATGGACAGCGCTGCTGACACCGACATCGTATTCTGCATCACGTGCATGTCAACACTATCGCGTGAAAACCTTACAATATAGTTTAGCAGTACACGAAACTAGAATGCTAGAGAGCAGGTACTGAAGGCCACTCCTGTCTTAGTGTTTCTCAAATTGAAACAAAACATTATTTTTGTGGTAGTTGAAAGCAGCCAGGCAACACACCCATACTCGCTGATGAGCTTCGCGAGAATAGCTAATGTAGTGCAAGTCATAGCATGCTCGTGATGGTGAGACATTGCACTGCTGTTCCTTTCAGAAATTCAGTTCATCAAGTACCTCCTAAGTACACGTCCACCTGGCTATTCGGCATTCTTGTCATCTCATGTGTGGAACTGCATGAAAGGTCTGCTGCTTTTCTGTCGGTATTGTCAAGGGCTGTTACACCACTGTTATGGGGTGCATCATTGCCTTGAGACATGGAGCTCAGCCCCCCAGAGACGGCCTCACTTGAATCGCTATTCATATTTCTTGTCAAGACATATCACACCCTGCTTAGGAGGTATCTGCACCAAAATATTACAGTGCGTAACAAAACATGAAATGCTTCGTACAAGAAGCCACCCCTTCATGATATAAGCAAACGCTCTTGGATGTGCTTCATGAAACAGCTCATTTTCTAGCCTGAGCAACCGATAGTGTTGCTGTTGTGAAGTAGGTATCTAGCTGTTGTACCCGCCACAAATTGTTAACAGTTTATTTTCTTCATAAGTCAGTTGTAGAGACTGCTTCGCCGAAGGTGCACGCAGCTGAATTGCTATGGGAGCTTGCTTGCAGATGCTGCAGTCACTTGTGCTGAGAATATTTATGTGGCCGAAGCAAAGTTATCTTGTCCAGATTTGACCGATAGACCAGCTTCAGCATCAAAACTTCTAGTGAGTTTTGCTGTTTTGTCTTTCCCGACCTTGTACAACCACTGGACAAGTATTCCAGTAATCACACCCAAGCTGTTAGTAAGGTGCTGCTCAAGGAATTGACTTCAGGTATTCCTCAGAATAGGCAAGGGTCAAAACTCAAAAATTAACGTTGTCGTCCTGAGGCTGGCGCACGGTTGGGACAATCAGCAACTTCTTAGCAGCTGAAAATGCCATTTTGTTTGCAAAGTAGATGTTGGTCACTACTATGCACTACTATACATCCAGTCAACTTTACTGCTGCTGTGAATTCTTTGACCCGGGCAAGGAGAACATTCCCATTGAGTTGATGTGTTGCAAAGAAAACTATCGATCCGCGAAGGAACCAGACCGGCAATTCTTGCATTGTTCCAACGTTTCTTTTGCAGTGGTCGCCTGCACGCGTTTATTACTTCATTTTTTCTGCATAATGCAGCCCCCCTCCAATATAGCTGCACAACTCGAGCTTACAGAATTTGTGTACAGGTCACTTTAAAACTTGCTTTGTTGGGATTTCACTCGGTATGCTCGAATTATGCCGTCTTGACCAGGGTAAAGTTCTGTTTCCCCTAAGCACCACCTGCCAAAATGCCAAGCTCCTTGATCACCAAATCACCTTGACCAGAGTGCTAATTAGGATGTGCTGGGCAACGGTGAAGCGTCCGTAATTTTAATAGATGCTCCTTCTGTCAACGGATCAACCGGTGATCTGCCAGCTTCTGACAGTATCTCATGTTCTACTGTCACGTCGAGTAGCCTGAGCACTTCGAGCTTCGTAGTCGTCGTTGGTTCGCTGCGGAGAAACCAGTGATGAAAGTTTAGCGTCTGTATACGTGCACTTCAGTTGTCTTGAATTAAAAACAGCTGCTTCCGCCAACAGTACAGTCTCAGTTTGTACGTTTTGAGCTCGCACTTTGCCAGCACCTTGCCTAATGATGACTTGAGTGATCGCAAGAGTCTCTTCCACCAACCATCCCAGCAAGGCGCACCAAATTGAGAGCTCTTCAAGGCGTTCTGAATGTCCTCAAAATCCGATGCTGTCGAGGAATCTCTCAATGATGTGGACAACGCTCGATCTTGATCAATAGGAATATCCTTAGGCACCGCCTCAGCGTGACCTAACGCCAGATATTGCCGGATGACTGTCATCTCGCTGCAACGATCCTTCCTTCGTCGATAATCTCCGTGTTAGTCTTTGTTGACGTGAGAGCACGGTTTCCCGGTTCCTTCTAAGTAGCGGTTTCTCATCTACCTTCCAAGGCAACGCCACGGTGTATCTGTCGTTTTCTTGCTAATAGTTACTTGGAAAGGTGCAGTGAACTTGTGTAAGGGTGATTCGCCTATATGTGATGCCCGCTGCTTCAAGTTGCCGAAACGACTTGGGAACTTCGAGATTGTGTGATTGTCGCTGATCTTTTCGACCCGTAGAGCACAGACCACGAGGTTAGTGTTGCAATCAAAAGCCACCTTGACGACTGGGTCCTTGTAGTGTTCATCTAAACGCCGTGTACATTGCGACCAATCCTGGAAATTCCATGCTCCTTATTGTTTCTCCAATAGTAATTTTCCGAAGCTGGTGCTTCGGATCAGCAAGCTGATGCTGGTCTCTGTCTCCTCTTCAAGAAAATTCTTTTCGTCAGCAATAAATTTGCCTTCGAGACGTAACTTCTACATGAGGTGACTATCAGCTGTCGGTGAAGAAATGTCGTGACATACGACTGGGACGACGAACTTTACCGTTTTCCGCAAAAGTTTGTGATGTGCTGCCAAACGTTTCGAATGAAACCCGTGTCTCTCCTAGCACCCACAAATTTAGTTTCACAGCGAGATTCTCTGACGAAAGATCGCTGACTGCCTCCATAGGGCTGACGCGCTGGAGTTTTGAGTACTGCGGCGGAGCCTGGTGGCGCGCGCCGAGGTTGGTTGGGTAGTCAAAAATGGACGCCAACCGGTGAGTTACACAGTTTTCACATGCTTTGAGCATTTTACTTAATTTTGCGCATAGTTTTTAGACTCAAAAAGTGCTTAAAATGTAAGCAGGAACTTTGACGAACGATCCATGCGTCAACAAGCCGTGCCGAACGCAGGTGGACCGGCCGATGGCTCTGAGCAGCGCGCTGTCGCGAAGCGCGGTCACCGCCGTTATTGCTGCGTGGTTAATTGCCGCGAACATGAGGGTAGGGATCCTAATGCGCGATTCTACCGGTTGCCCTGAAAGCCGTACGAAGTGGAGCGATGGAACCGCTGGATGCGTGGCGTCCGAACCGTGAAGTGAGTACGCGAGAAAAAACGCAGTCTGCTACGTACCGTGCTGATTACTTTTCTTGCACGCGTTCTATATAAGTATATATTCCCTGTGTGCAGTCCTAACGGCCCGCCGTGGCTGCCGACGGCGAACACGATGATATGCAGCCCGCAATTCGTGGGAAACCATAAAACGATGCCATGAGTCACCCTGCATATCATGTGCCTACGATTTTCCCGGCCGCTTACAGCCGGCCGCTTCCAGCTGACCCCTCAACTGGACATGAGAGGTCCAGGTCCCCCTTCGAAGTGAAGCTTCGCCACACAACAAACATTGCGCGCCGTCGCTCCTCGACCGCCAGCGCACGCTGACAGAATTTGACGAATTCCCTGTAAGCAAATGTTGAAAATTACGACCGTGCATCGTGCAAAACTGTATTTGCGACTGAGTGCGGCAGAAAATGGCGCACGGCGCGAATGCGCTCATTCGGTCCGCCGGCGGCTAGCCTTCGTCACTGGACCTTTCTTAATTCCGTTTCGTCATGTTGTGCCCATAAATTTGGCTTTCTTAACAGCAATCTTTTCGTTTATGCACTGTCGCTAATCGCGCGAGCACGCCTCGTAGAACTTACCTCGAGTTCAACGTCGTATGAGATTCGCTGCACTTGCGAGTTGCAGCGCGCCGAAACGGTTGCTTCAATCTCCTGCACGTCGTAAACATACTTGACGTTGACGAGCTTCTTGCCTTTACGCAGATTGTTTAGCCTGAATAACTCAGCCACCCCAGAAATTGGCCGGAATCCAAAGCACATCACAACGGACAGCGGCGGCTCCATTGTGCATCTGAGCTTAGTGCTGCATGCGGCCGCCAGTCTGCCTGCTCGAAACCAACGAACTTATCGTATGGGGCGCTTTTTAGCACCGCTTTCGCAGCGCCGCCTGGGCAGCCAGGCAGGCCTATCGAGTAATTGCTCGGAGGTATCTTGATCTCTCGAGTTTTATGAGGAAGGCGCGAAATGTCTGCAGGTACACTTCGCTGTGGTTTCTCTCGCAACCGTTTGAATAATGTTTGTTCGGCAGCATAATCGCATGTGATGGGACCATTCCGACTGCGCCAGCGGAAGCACCCCTGTTCGAGAAATGTTCGCTGTCATGTTCTTCCTGTAGTGAGGGTCGCAGATACCTGATGCGTGCGTTCCGTTACTACTTGAACACATGAGTGACGTGGTCACCGGCGTCGTCGCCGTGCCTGGTGGCCACGCAACGTACATCTATAGCAGTGGTTATCGTTAGCTATCTTCCTTTTCTTAGCAAGACAGAAAAATTGGCGTCCCAGGCTCGTGTTCTACGCTCCTTCGATCGACAGAAGAACACACGCTACAGCTCTATGATGCACTCTACAGTACAGAAGCTTTGCTGCTGCTGCCTCGAGCTCTCCGATGACTGAGGGAGCGGCCATCGCCAGGTCGTCGTGAGAATCACTTACATTGCTCCCAGCTTTGCAATTCGATGCGTAGGAACATGGACAGCTCTTGTAACTCCAATTCTGACGTTGAAGCTGCCAGTGCCGGATCTGAGGCATTCGTGTTCGACCCATGTTGTCCTAAAGCCTGGCTTCGCTTTGATATGTGTATGACAGAACGATATCGTATGGCAAATACTCTCGTACAATGGCAATCAACATCGGAGAGAAAGTTACCGTTGGTATATTTAGTGCAGTCAGACATCGAATGTTCAGCTGCTCAGCATCATAAAGTTGCCTGAGGCGTCGGACGTCGCTTCCTGATATGTGGGAGATTGCGAAGCGCTGACAGGTGGAGTTGTAGTATTCCTCTCCAATCTCCGAACTGTTGTTTGAATAGATCTACGGTGTCTGCATAACAGGCTTTGGAAGTTGGGAACCCAGCAATCACCACTGCCCCTTCACCGGCAAGGTAATGTAGTAGGTACATCGTGGTCGATAAGGCGTTGCTAATATTGTAGCGACGCTGAAACACCAGACTAGTCAAACAAACGTACTTATTAAGGGCGAACCTGCCAACAACTCTAAGTGACTGCGGTCGTAAAATGTGCCAGTCAGTGGAACAACAAACAGGTCATTTAGCTGTCTTCCTCTTTCCCTTCGCCAGAAGTCCCGAGCTCGTGGCTCATGCGAGCCGTGCCCGACCAGGTGCTCGCGCCACGATGGTCTTTGCGCGGCGCGACAATACGGTGCGCATGCGTGTCCTGTACGCACGGCGATGGTCGCATTAATTGAATGCGGCCAAGGTGTCGCGGCATTATCCCCCTCCTCATACGCATCGCTGCGATGCGTCAAACAATAAAAAGATTCCTGGTGGGCCTCACTCGTTTTCAGATGATCTTTCTTAGTAGGGCTTCATGCGGACTACGTGTACCTCCTGTGGGATTGCGACGTCTTGGGCGTCTTGGGGTCCAGCAAATTTGACTTCTTAAGTGACGCCGCTCACACGATTGAATACTTCGTAAGGGCCGAAGTATCGGCTAAGAAGCTTTTCAGAGAGTCCACGGCTGCGCACTGGAGTCCATATCCACACTTTGTC
>NW_023615673.1:0-15086 GCF_013339695.2 Rhipicephalus sanguineus
CCTTGCAATCCGGACTACGCATGGGAATACTGCGATAGAACAGAAGGCAGCAGAAAGGGGGGTGGAATCGGGGCATTTATTCATAAAGGTACAGATTGGCAAAAGGTCAAGCAGGAGTGCAGGGAACATTTGTGGCTAAAGGGAAAGTGGCAGGGCAGATGACGCTTCTTGGTTTGTATACTTGTGGACAGGAGCAAAAGCCAGAGAGGAAAACCAAGAAATGGTGGAGTGCATAGAAAAAGACATTGATGAACTAGGAGAAGAGTGCGAGATAATTATATTAGGAGATATGAACATGCACATAGAAGATATGGATGGATATACTGACCCAACAGGCAGAATGCTGATGGATATGTGTGAAAGGCATGATTTAATCATTGCAACGGTACTGAGAAGTGTGAAGGGCAGAAAACATGGGAGGTAGGAGGGCTACAGTCGACGATAGATTACACACTGATGTCACACAGGATGTATGATAGGCTAAGGGCAATGAACATAGATGAATATGGCGCCAGAAGCCTAGGTAGTGATCACAAACGTATCAAGCTGAGTTTTGGAAGAGAAATGAAAATAGGAAGGAGGCAAGATGAGCAACCACAGGGGAACTTTTATTCAGAAAGGCAAATAGAAATAGCAGCTAAACAAATTGAGAAAGTAATCACTGAGGATACTAAAACAGCGTGGACGTACACAAAACTAACTACGACTGTTTCAGCTACAGCTTGCTAAAGTACGAGTCAAGTCGACCGGGAAAATGAGACACAAACCCAAGAGCTGGTGGGACGAGGAAGTTAAAAGGGCCATAGTAAAACGTCAGGAAGCCTCCAAGGAACACAGATACGCTAAGCAGAGGGGTGAACCGGAAGATGATGTCGAAAGAAAATGGGATAACTTCTGAAGCTGTAGAAGGGAAGCATCCCATCTTATCAATGAAAAGATTAGAAGAAAGGGGGCCCAGTGGTTGGCAGAAGTAAACAAGAAGGATAGAAAGGCAGCTGCAATGTTCTGGAACCATCTCAACTCCCTGAGTAATAAGACAAGCCTAGAGCAGAGGTTTATAACTACAGCTCAAGATGTCAGGCTAGAAAGGGATGAGGCAATGGAATATATAAGAACAATGATGACAGAAAAATTTAAAAAACAAGGAAGCGCCACATGCACCCTAACGGACAAGGATAGAGCAAGTAGCGCAGCGGCTCCATTTGGACAACGAGAGTGGGAAAGGGCAGAGAAGAGAGTTCCTAGTAGCACATCAACAGGCCCTGACGGCATCCCAATTATGCTCATAAAGAATGTGGGTTCAAAGTCTAAGCACACATTAAGAGAGGCAGCGAGCAAAACAATAATGGATGGTGAAGTCCCCAATGGATGGAAACTAAGCAGGATGAGTATGATCTATAAAGGAAAGGGGGACAAAGCAGACATAAACAACTACCGCCCTATAACAGTGACATCAGTGGTTTACAGGCTGGTGATGCAAATTATAAAGGAAAGGCTGCAGGCATGGGTTGAGGATGAGGGGGTGCTGGGGGAACTGCAAAACGGGTTCCGGAAACAAAGGAGGTTGGAGGACAATCTGTTCTCATTGACGCAGTGCATTGAAATTGCAGAAAAAGAGCACAGACCCCTGTGGCTGGCATTTCTGGATATCAAGGGAGCCTACGATAGCGTGATTCAAGAGGACTTGTGGGAAATACTGGACGCACTAGATGTGGAAGATGGAATAACTAATCTCTTAAAGGATATCTCTAAAGGTATTAGGGTAGTAATAAAATGGGAAAAGCAGGTATCCAAGTCTATAGAGATACAACGAGGGCTTAGACAGGGGTGTCCCCTGTCACCCTTGTTATTTATGCTGTACCTAAGAGGATTAGAAGCCAAATTAGAAGAGAGTGGACTTGGCTTCAGCCTCTCTTTTGTCAAGCAAGGAAAACGCATTGATCAGTCATTGCCAGCATTGATGTATGCAGATGATATAGTATTAATGGCCGACAATAAGGAAGATTTGCAGGGATTGATAGCCATCTGCGGTAATGAGGGAGATAGGTTAAATTTGAAGTTCAGTAAGGAAAAATCGGCAGTCATGATTTTTAATGATAACCAAGGCAGTGAGCACAGGATACAGGAGGTCACGCTGGAAATAGTGGATAAATACAAATATCTTGGTGTATGGATAAGCAACGGGGCTGAGTATCTGGGGGAGCACGACAGATACGTGGCGACTAAAGGTAACAGGAATGCAGCAGTAATGAAAAATAGGGCACTGTGGAATTACGATAGGTATGATGTTGTGAGAGGGATCTGGAAAGGGGTTCCTGGTCTGACGTTCGGCAATGCAGTCTTGTGCATGAGATCAGAGGTTCAAGCAAGATTAGAAGTTAAGCAACGTGGCATAGGTAGGCTGGCTTTGGGAGCACACGGGAATACACCAAATCAGGGGGTACAAGGTGACATGGGATGGACATCATTTGAGGGCAGGGAGGCTAGCAGCAAGATAAAATTTGAGGAGCGATTGAGAGAAATGGGGGAGGAGCGTTGGGCTAGGAAAGTTTTCAGCTACTTGTACATGAGGAATGTCGATACAAAATGGAGGAAGCGGACCAGAAAACTGACAAGTAAATACTTAGAAAACGGCAGGAGACCGAACCAAAGGGAACTATCCGTTAAGAAGGTGAAAGAAACTGAGAGGGGACATGTGGAAAATAGGGACGAGTACGAAATCAGCACTGGAGACCTACCGAACTTTCAAGCAGGAATTGCGAAGGAAAGGTCTACGATAATTCTCGGGGTAGTTCTCTGCTGTTTGAGGCCAGGACGGGAGTATTGCGGACCAAGACGTACCGAGCCAAATACAAAGGATTAGACACGTTATGTAGTGCGTGTGGAGAGGAGGAGGAAACGGCTGAACGCTTGATACTGGTCTGTAAAGGGCTTCACCCTATAGTTCAAGAAAATGACGCAGAATTGTTCAAAGCATTGGGGTTTAGGGACAGTAGAGATAAAATAGACTTTAAGCGGGTAGAAATAACCAGGAGGTTATCTGATGGTGGCTATAATCAAGACGCGAGTGAAAATTCCTTCACCTACGGAGGAATGTATGTATGGGTGGAGGGACCCTAGTCAGCAGAGGTAATCTGCCTTTAGTCCCTTCAACCCAGGCAAACTTTCCTTTTGTCGAAATAAACTGAATGAATGAATGAATGAATGAATGAATGAATGAATGAATGAATGAATGAAGTGCTAGTACATACATAGTGCTAGTATTTAACTGTATTACGGCTAGGTGGCGTGAGCCGCCGCCCGATATAAAGGGTGCAGCCTTATCCATCCATCCATCCACGCGATCCCGTGGTCCGTATACTTTTGCACGCGCCTGTACGTTTGCAGACGCATAACCAAAAGGTACGCAGAGGGACAGAAGGTTTTCTTGCAATTCACTGTTCACAATGCGGGTGTCACACACCTGGCTCCCTACCTGACCGAGGACGGACAACTGAAATGTTGTATCGAGTGAAAGCACCACGGCTAAAGTGCATGGCGGGGTGGGTAGGGCCAAATGAATACAAAGAAATCCAGCTTGGACGCCCACTAGAAGATGAAAAGAAACAGGCATGCGGCGTCGGACGCTGAAACTTGGAAGCGAGGAACGCACCGGAATAATACAGGCGGTGGACAAACGGCCTTCGGAGATGCACCCACACGATTTATGGCAGGTGCCACAATTTGACAATTCGCCCAAAAACAGAACACTCGAAGCAAGAAGGTCACAAGAGAACGGCGCTGTGTCGTGGAGAATCCCTGCAAACAGGGCCGCAACTAGGGGGGGGGGGGTTGAGGGGGTTCTAACCACCTCCCCCCGAAATCTTTTCACGCTTTTACCTTTTCGGGTGATACTAAAATAATTGCACGCTCTCGCAGCGACCACCAGTTGCCAAAGTTAGCCGTTCTACACACAAACACCCCCCGAAAAAAATTCCTGGGTACGGCCCTGCCCGCAAACATTTTTGTGTCGTTCCAACTCACGTTGGCTCATCTGGCTGCCGCCCCGGAACTCGTTTCGGTGAAAATGGTGACTCGCACGGACAGGCACGGACCTCAACGAAAACAGCACCACAGATAGTACACTGTACCACAGAACACCTACTGCACGACGAGCCGCCAGTTCAAATATGGCACCGTTGCCAGCCGCGCACGTCACGTGATTGCTACGTTTCGGCTCTCGTTGCTTCGATTGGTTGCATAGCTTCTATCCTTTCCGCTGCTTCCTAGCTGGAGAAAAGGTCATAGGAGGCCGCAGAATAATTGTTTTTAATTTATATGGCTACGATTTCTGGTACTGACCAGGTTTGTTTTAAAATTTGAGCAGCTGCTTATGCGGTCTCCGAGTGACCGCGTGGTGGCGTCAGGTTATTATCCTCTCGCGCGGTCTCTCTCTCTTTGCTTCTTATTGCTATGGTTGAATGCTGCGCAGCCGCTCGCATTTTCTAATTTTATGCGATTTCTTTCACTCGTATGGCAGTGTCTCGTACGCCCAGGGCGCACGAGACAAAATGTGGCAAAAGCGTTCGGCGCACCCATATAGCCGCTTAAAACTGGCTTGACTTGGCTTGAAGCGTATAAGTAGGTGGCGGCAAAGTAGCTCGGCTGGAAATTTTTTTAGGCGGCTTAGGTAGTGTGGTTACCGTAGAGTTTCTCACTAACTTGTGAAAACTCTATGGTGGCTTGTTCTCCGTGGTGGATGTTGGTTATGACCGTGAGCTGTGTGCGTTAGCGAGAACCGCCTCTGCCCGTGGGGACGTGGTCGACGTGGTCGCGTTGTGTAAGAGTAGAAGGTGATTCATATGCAAGTCGTTGTGCCTTTGTTACTTCCTGCGATGTCGTCGTGTTCAGTAGACGCTTTTATGAGCGGAGGGACCTTCTCCGCGGTGCTTATATTAGGTAACGCCCAACGTTACTTGTTGGTAACGTCAATATCCCGAAGTGTTGGCCGATTGATAATGAGCTGTGCGAACATGAAATAAAAGCCATGTGTTATGCGATTTTGCGTGGATGTGTGGTAAGTGCGTGTGTTGCGTGATCGAGGATCGATCGCTATCAGTTGGACTGTCATTTGGGCGAATTTGTCTTGCGTAACTGCGCGCGACCGATATGGAATGCGCAAGTTGGCAGCGACGGTATATGAACAGGCGTTCGCCCGACGTTATTGACCGAGTGGCTGTTTAACGATGCTGTCGCCGATGATGACAATCGTTTTTCTAAGCAGTGTCTGTTTAGCTAGTTGTGTACAAATGAAAAGGGAAATAAAATAGATATTTTATTGCAAGGAGCATTGTCTAGCTTACATTCACAACACCTAAACTTCTTTCTAAATGTCAACATTGCCGCAACACAGTTGTGTCATGCGGTGAAGTGCACGGAATGTATTGCAGTGAAGCATACATAGTACGCGCGCGCGTGTGTGTGCCTTAATTGTACACGCGCCGTCCTCTGTCTCATTAATTAGTGCTGATGCGGTGGCCAGCATCACCACCAACTCCAGCCTCTGTAACGAGCCCATATCAATTTACTTTTTTTAAAAATGTGGCAAGCGATTCGCAAGGCAGTAATTCTGCTAACTTATTGCAGGATTAATTCAAAATTGTTGCATCGCACCCTTAAAGAAGTGCGAAATGCCTATGACAGACCCCAGTGGTACTTCAGATTTCGTGCCTTCACATATATATGCTCCAAAATGAAAATGATTATTAAGGAAGTATATACTCAGGCTAGGTATAGGAGATGATCATCAATATTTCATTAATTTTCTCTGAAAAGTAGTAGCTTATGGTTCACATTATTGCGTTCTTTCGAGTAATCAAGAAAAATAGATATTGAAGCATGGTCAAAAATTATGGGTGCAGTTGGTCAAGGAAGCAAGTTGAGCTTTGCAAGAAAATGATTTATGAAAACTATGCTGTGCCAGAACTAACAGCAAGGTGGTATCAGGAAACTTATGGTGACCTGCGATTATAGCATGCGTTGAAGCATCTTACGGGGGCTGCTTCTTGGAAATAAGGGGTGGTAATTAGGCAAGTGCCTGTTATCAGATAGGGAGATGCATCATCAAATCTTCAAAAAATAGCTATCAAGGGGATGCTAAAAATTTCTTGAAGGAATTAACACAACGCAGTACTTATTAAAGCCTCCAATTTAATGAGGTTAGCACTGGGGCTAGCAGGTATCTTAAATGAGCTGGCCACTTTAATAATACCCCTCGTAGGTCAATAATTATTGGATTCACAGCATGGTATGGATGAGATAGGATTATGCAAATGGGACAATTAGAAGTAATGAAATTATTGAATATACTTGTTAATAATGCCTGGACAGTCCTAATGCAGAATGAGGTTTATATCAGGGTGAATTTACTTTTGCTAATGCTTCTGGTGGCATCATTGCAGTTTATATTCACTGGCTTCATGCACTGTATATCAAGCACCACTGATGACACTCTGGTTTTTGCAAAGTTATTGTACTGTTTAAAAAAAATAACATCAAGAAACTACATGCTTTCTTACACTTTAATCAGGCATATGATTTGGGACTCTTTAGTGAATTGTATAGGGGAGGTCTGTGTACAGAATATCCATGGTAATCATTTAACGCTCTGTTTGTTTGCGTAATGTTTGAAGCCTCTTTTTCTATTCAAAATTGCTACGGAGCAAGAAAAATCCAACACCAGAATTGGTACTTGGGTAAAGCAGGTAGTAAGAGCAAGCTCAATCACAAGCCGTTCAGGAGCACCACTGAAGAAACTAATACCTAGAGGGCAAAACTTCCAGTGCACCAAGAAGGGGATGGGAGGAGGGTGCAGGTTAACGTTTCAAGAGGGCATCTCCTCACCATCATCCTTCCCCAGCCACGAACTTGTACTGTCTACGTTTATCAGACTCCTGCTAACACAAGACAGACTAGGTATATAAGTTGCTTCTTTATTGCAAGATGGCACATCAGACCTTTTCAGAATTCCCTCACCGCAAGCCGTTAAGATTGCCTAAAAGCCTTTCCTTGTGCGGTGTCCCTTTTTTGTTCCCACACAGTTGTCGCAAGCAAAAGTATGCAGCTTGTCACAGGCTAGCTGGTGCCACACAGGGATGGCTCCAGCCATCGTGATGTGTATTCCACTGGAGCTGTCAGACACTGTACATTCATGGTCTGGTGTGCTTGTTTAGGACTTTAAAGATGTAAACAGTGACCACTTCTGTTTTGTCCCTTGCACACTTGCACAAGAATTTGACACAGACGTTAGTTCTGGCAATACTGCCACAGGTGGTAAGAGGTACCTTGAAGTTGTAAACAGTGACTGCTTGTGTCACACACCTGCACAAGATTTTGACAGAGACGTTAGTTCTCGCAATCCTGCCACGGTGGTAAGAAGGTGTACAACCACAGGAACACCATGGCAAAGCAAGCTGAGGTTCATATTGAATATAATATTCCACTTGCAATACAATGGTAATTAAGTACTCTTGCATTCATTTGCAGTGTCAGGCATCACATCATTCTGCCTAACCCTGATCTCTTTTACCTATCGTCTACATAGTTTTCCAGGTTGGTGACAGTACAAAAAGAAAAAAATCTTTGTGGGAGCACCACATTTTAATCTCACAAGACTCCACTGAAGCACTTACAACATATGCGAACAGTGATATCCTAAATGTCAGCGCTTTTTGTGCTAACAAAGGTAAGCTGCTTGTTACCTTCGGCCTGTGATCCTACAGGAGCTTTAGCATATGCCCTGTTGTCATCTTGTGTCAACGATGCCACATACAATAAATAGTTCAACAAAGCTTATAACTCGGCAAGATGTACGTGCATATCTTCAGGGAGGTAATAAAATGCAGAAGTGACCACTCACGACAAGAAACACAGGATATGTGTTAACTTCCATCAATCTTTATTTGTGGCTTTGCCAGCAAATATGTAAGGGAGCAGACTAGGGGTGTGCGAATATTCGAAATTTCGAATATTTTTCCAATAGTGTTTGCTATTCGATTCGATTCGCACTGGAATTTTACTATTCGAACCTATTCGAACTTCCCAAAAACAAATACAATCAACGTCCGATTGAAAGTGACCCCTTTAAATTTTAATATGCTTCACCTCATTACACTCTCGTTATGCGGCAAAGCTGCCTTTCAAGCTCCGTTACGGTCGAACATTGCCAAGAGACAGTCAACTCCCGAATGAAGTGGTCCCAAGATTTTGAATATTCTTCACCTCATCACACACCGGTATTGCGGCAAAGCTGTTTTTCAAGTTTCGTTACAATCGAACTTTGTCAAGACACAATTAGTCAACGTCCGATTTGAAGTGGTCGCTAGATTTTCAACATGCTTCACCTCAATACACTCTCGTACTGCGGCAAAGCTTCCTTTCAAGCTCCGTTACGGTCGCAAATGTATTAACTCAAGAAAACGCTGGTTCCAACATGAAGATGAAAGATCTGGCAAAGTTGGAGGCTCAATAATTGCTGTTTTGGGCCTGAAATTTGGGCAGGAAGTCCGAAAAATCGGACGCCGAAGCTTTTTAGCATCCAAAATTTCAGATGTTCTTATATATCGACGTCTACAAGGCAGATTTGGAACTCCAGACTTGAAAGGAGCACGCCCTTGTCCGCCACATCAGTTGGGCTTCCACAGGAGTTGAAAGAGGAGGAGAGGCTGAGGAAATGACATCTTTGTCTATCACGTGTAAAGTGTTGTCGGCAACACTTTGAATGCACCAAATCATGTTCATAAATAGAATTCGGCCTCTACATTGCCTCATCCTTGATAAGACAACTATGAAACACCATCCGACCAGTCCTTCATCAGCCTAGCAAAAAGAAACACTTTCATGTTGATATCTCGTAAGAATATGCTTACGAATCCTCTCTAACCTTTTTTCTGCGATTTCACTTCGAAGCATTCGAAAAATATTCCAGAAATATTCGAGAAATATTCGAAAAATATTCGATTCGATTCGATTCGCACTCACACTTTAATATTCGAATTCGCTTCCCACCCAAAATTTTGCTATTCACACAGCTCTTGAACAGACACATGCGCAGTATGGCAAGGTGCAACGTCACAGCCATTTAACATTAACAACCATCACAAGAGAATGCTGAAGAAACTTTTCTGCCTTTCCGAGTTTCAACAGATGGGTCACTAATACACACATCACTCCTTCCCCATCATGAAATGCTTCCAACAGTTCACATGCCATTCTCTCACCACCCCTGCCGCGAATCCTTACCTCATATTTATTCTCAACTGACATGCTCTGCCACTCATGCAACAATAAGACAGATTTGCCTGTCCACTCTTAACAGCCTGTAAGTACACTCCTAAGAACTCCCCCCCCCCCCCTCTTCCACCCTCCCATTGGTCATAGGCCAGATGGGTCATTATATTATTCACCTAGCTACACAACTGTGCTTGTCGAGCATGAATATATGTGAACCATACAGTTGCTTTGCAATAAGCAAATGTAGTACAACACTCTCTATGAAGGCTTGGTTAAAATAGTTTATGATCATGGCACAGAAGCGTGAACTGTTGGGCTAGTTTGTGAGACATGTTTTGAAATAGAAGAGTGAAAACTTGTCAATGTGAGTGAAAACAGCTACCCTAGAAAACTTGTCGATGTAGCACATCAACGAGTTTTTGCTCTTCTATTCCAAAACATGGCACAAAAGCTTTCTCTAGGAAACACGTAAAGCCAACATGGAGAATTATATGCACCAGGAAAATTCCGACACTGCAAATATTCTATGGGTGTGCAAATATTCAGTGATATAACACATCGAATTGAATACTGTCATATTCGGTTCAGTATCCATTATGCGTAAAACTGAATATTTTGTTAATAGCTTACGAATGTTTCAAAATGTTAAGTACACCAAAATAAACAGAAAGCTTGTGTAAAAGTATGACAAATTTCATCCCTGCTGGTAGATTATATGCACTCAACATGAGAGCTTATGTAGTGCAGCTGGCTACTTCGCTCTAGGAAAGTGATTTTACCAGCTATACAATGGCCACTTACCCTTTCTTAAGAGTTCTGTGGATTCGAAGGGCCTAATTACTTCCTAGAGATGCTGTATTTCTGTTTTTAAAATTTCTAGGAGTTCTTATCTATACCTTAAATAGACAGGCAACCAAATTTTAACGTACCTGTTTATTTTATTGCAATGGAAAGCTTACAATTCAGCTTACAATTCAGAGTGTCTAATCATGCAATGGCAACAGGGAAAAGGCGATGAAATATTTTTTATCATATTTGTTGCCGATGGAGTCTTATACACAAGACATGTTGCAAACAGTGGCCGACAGCTTCTGGTGTTATTTGCGCCAGGTTCTGCCATGACAGAGTGCATGTCTGAAATGCCTTTTAAACGTGGTGCATGCACCACTTCTCAGCATCAATTCCTTTTACTGCGTAATAAGCAAAGAATTCCTGTGGATGCGTTTTACCTAGGAATTCCAACATAATAGCGAATGTAATTTGGCATAGGCTGTAAAAGTTAACATTCAATCAGTCATACATTCTTACCTTTCTAGGCCAATTTTTGTTCATACCAAGTGAACAAGAAATGAGTTAGGAGCGACGGCGCATCATACGACACGTCGCCAGCCACCCCGACTCTCCCCATTTGGTTGGGCACCTTGTGTTCTCAGACACGGCTTTGGTTGCAGCAGTGCTGCTTCAGGACATTTTACGTTTGCGAGTTTTTGTTTTTTTTTCTAGTACCATTATTTCTGTATCTGTGCCATATTTTTGTACCGTGTTTTTGCCACCATTTTGTTGGTGCAGCCTCCGCATGAGACATAAAGGCTTGCACCTTAAAAAAGCAGATGAACGCACATATTTTTACTTTCCCTTTATGCCAATATTAAAGTGATAGCTAGCAGTACACGCAAACCAGTGAGCACAACATATAACATACCCCTATGGCTCAGTGTAGACTGCACTGCTAATTCATCACAACTATATGTGCTTTTTAACCTTAAGTATGAGGGCGACCTTTTTTTTTCAAAGCCCACTTGGTCGCAAAATTTCAACCAAAATGAAATTCAAAACTGTTTTATTTGGAACACTTAGACATACTTTCCAGGTACCTCTAAACTGTCGTCACTCCAACTGAGACATTTATCACAGCGTGGCATAAACTTTACTCACAGTAAAGTTTATGCTGTGCAGACACTTTACTAAGCAGATAGCTATGTTACTTTAGGTACTTTACTATGCATATAGGTTATACTAGATACTTTACTATGCAGATAGGTCAAGCAAATACTTTACTATGCCCTCGCCTTTGGCTAGGGCATAGTAAAGTATCTGCTTGAAAGCTATTTTCTTTACAGCAGAGTAGAGTTACCATAGAGGTGTTATGCTTGAGGTTTATCATAGAAAATTATCATCATGAACCAGCACACGCTCTCTTCGCGTCTTCTTCCCCTTCTGCTTCGCTCCCAGAACAGGCGCGCCTATTTCTGCAGCACAGGGTGCCATAACTCGGTATGGCGAGAGAACGAGTATAGAGAGAAAGAAAGAGACAAACAGAGAGAAAGAAAGAAAAAGAGAGAAATTCTCGGCAAAAATATTTCTTGGCGAGGCAAGACTCAAACCTGCGGACCAACGAATAGAAGGAAAGCGTTGTCACCACTCGGCTATCCAGTCACGTTAGCAGAGCATAACATAGCCTTGTATAGTATATAGTATAGCAAGGGGGTGGGAAAGGGAACTGAGGATGAGGAGTAGAGATGTGAGTGTAAGGAGAAAGGAAAGGAGGAGGGGAGAACGAGGACAGAGAGTGATGGAAATAGAAAGAAATAGGAAGAAGAGAAAGAGATTGAGAGAAAGGGAAGAGAAAAAAGGATAGAAGGTGAGGGGATGACTGCACAGAGCAAGCAAGAAAGGAAAAAAAGAGAGAAAAAGATAGAAAGACAAAGAAAGAAATAAACAGAGAGAGAGCAAGCACTGCAAAGTCACAAAGAAAGAAGATAGAAAAAGAGAGAACAACGAAAGGGTTGGGAAAGAGAGAGCTTAGAGGATAAAAGCTCAACAACTCTGCAGTGACCCTGCCTTGCATTTGAAAGCGGCGCTCTTTTCTTTCTTCTTCTCTTTTCTTGTTTTTTTTTGAGGGCCTATCAGTTTCTTAATCAATTAAGCCATAGTGAAAGTCTGACGTTGTGTGCAGACGTGTTGCACAGCACCTCTCGTACGTCCTCCGATCGTGCGAGGTAGCAGTTGTGAATTCCGAGCACACACTGGGCACATAAACATGCCTCGAACAATTAAGTCTCCCACTATGTGTGACGTGCGTGGTGTCATTTGATTTCTGCATGCAGCAATACAGCCGAAATTCATCGTTGAAAGAGTATTGTGTATGGTAAAGCCTTCATGAGTGACAGCAAAGTGTAGCAACAGTGCAGGAACATTGAAGCAGGAATGTGTAGACAACAGTGAGCGGCATACAGAATTGGCTGAAAGGTGGCTGTCTTCAATGTGGGGCCATAAAGAACGCTGGCACAACGCCACAATAATGCCTCAGTTGCAGTGGCGACTATGAACAGGGGCAACTGGAAAGTGTTTCTACATGTTCCAAACATAAGCGTCTTTAATTTCACTGTGGTTTTCACCTTGAACGAATTAGAACTTGAAAACAAACATAGCCCTCGTATGTTTAAAACAATTGCAGCAAGGCTGGTGATAGGTCAGCAACAAGCTTAGCCACGCCTTCATTGTCGTCCATTATGTGCGCACAATATAGGTAGTTTGGGGAGGCACAACTATTTGACTGACTATACTGGGAAGCTAACTGGCAACCCTGGGCCAGTGTGGCTTTGGAAGATGGGCCCCACCTACGACGAACCACCCTTTACAGCACAGCTGTTAAAGTCGAGGTTGGCCGTGTGCCGTAGATAGAAAATGATCATCTCATGAACCAGCACGTGCCATCTTCGTCGTTGTCGTCGCCTTCTTCCTCTCTCTGCTTTTTTTACAGAAGACGCGTGCGATTGTCCGGCAAATGATGCACTAACTTCATGAGCGAGAGAAGGAAGGAGAACCATAGCACAGAGAGAGAGAGAGGAAATAAACAGAAAAAATAGAAGGAAAGAGAACAAAAAATTTTGTCGAGGCGGTGATTCGAACCAGTGAATAACTATTTAAGGCGAGCACCATAACCCACTCGGCTATCCAGGACCGCTGCAGAGGAGAGCATAGCCTTGAATAGTATATGCAGCTCAGCAAGGTTATTAGAAAGGGAAGTGAGGGTGAGAAGGAGAGAGGCATGAGGGTTACAGGAAGAAAATGAAGATGGGAGAACGAGTACAGAGGGAGAGAAAAAATAGAAACAGACATAATAGACAGAAAGGGGAAGAGACAGAGAAAAAAGTTAGAAGGCGAGAAAGCGACTACCAATAGAGAGAGAGAGAGAACATAGAACTGAGAAATAGACAGAAAGAAAGAAACAGAGAAAAAAAAAAGATAGGAAGGCGACAAAACCCAACTGCACAGAGAGAGTGAGACAACAAAAGACATAGAAAAAAAAAGATAAAGAGAAAAAAATAGAGATAAGCAAGGGAATAGAGAGAGAGAGAAAAACACAGAATGCACCGAAAGAAACAGACGGAGAAAGAGTTTCAAAGCAACAGAGAAACAGGTATTAGGCGAGAGACCGACAACAGAGAGAGAGAGGGGGGGGGGGAGTGAAGAAAGTAACAGATAGAAGAAATAGGTGAGACATAGAAGGTGAGAGACCGACTACACTGAGACATATAGAGAAACCAAGACACAGCAAGACAGCTAAAGAGAAAAAAAAATAGGAAGAAAAGGGAGAAAAGGCAAAGGAAAGAAATAGCGGTTGAAATAATTACCCATTCCCTTTCTGGGATGTGTGCAGCGTGTCTCTATGACATCCGATATTCTATTTGATGAAATTTACATTGATTTTATCAGGATGGCACTGTGAATACCGTTTAGCACACCATGGTGCGGGGTGGAATCACTGCCGCACTAATCCTGTTCATGCAATTGTATATCTTCTTGCATATTTTAGTAGTACTATTTTATTACTCAGCTTGTTTTTAACATCCCTAACTACAAAATAAGTGTATAGTGGTGTGATTTATACAGTTTATTCGCGCAAACTTAAATGGAGCTGAATGTCTGTACTGCAGGTTAGCTGTTTGATGAGGCAAGGCCTCAGACCGGAAAAGACGAGGCAGTTTTTCACACAGAAAAGTGGAACATTGACACAAAAGCACTGCAGAAAAAGTAAGGAAAACAACCACAGTGAAATCACACATGTACCAAACTACTAAGACAAGCAAGGCTTGGTAATTAAAATGAAGTTCCATTGAACGTCTCGAAACAAAAACAGGTCTTTTGTTAGTTTTGATGCTCGGCATCAACCACAGCAGCGGACTCACTCTTGGCAGGTGGATTTGTCGGTGGTGGCCGGGTGACACTTGTGAAGCAGACATGAAGCCAAGTCCACCCAGAAGTCATGGACAGAGGTGCCTTTGTCATGCTAGCGGGTAGGCGACCTTCAAATGTGAGCCGAGAGTCTGCACATATGCACCATGGTGGCTGGCAGTAGCCCTTAATTGTTATGGTCTCGTGGCTGGTGGCTAGTAGCATAGCACGAACCCGCTTGCAAACCTCAACAGCTATTCAGCCTCCCATGGGTGGTTTAGGAACAGGACTTGGTGGCTGGCGGCAGGCCCTTGTTAGGTTCTCATGGCTCGTGGACAGCACCATGAACACCGTGATGTCACTCACTCAACACAATGTCATTATTACGAGCATGACTTAAATTCAGGTGATGTTATAAGCCATGACTGCAACAGCAGCAAAAATATGGTTATTACTACTATGAACCATGATTATATGCCTGTTGGTCCGCGGGCATAAATGTACCTACCATAAAATGAAGCGCTTTAGGCAACCTCACATCATGAAACGTTCTCAATCCGCATCTGAGAAACGCGTTCTCTAGCGGTCATGCTCCGTCGACAGACTTGAGCAGTATGAAACTAATCAGGGGCCCATGC